>NC_140272.1:152500-155000 GCF_964030765.1 Micromesistius poutassou
GTGGCCACGCCCCGCTCCCAGCCCGGTGGCCACGCCCTCTCCCAGCCCGGTGGCCACGCCCTCTCCCAGCCCGGTGGCCACGCCCTCTCCCAGCCCGGTGGCCACGCCCCGCTCCCAGCCCGGTGGCCACGCCCTCTCCCAGCCCGGTGGCCACGCCCTCTCCCAGCCCGGTGGCCACGCCCTCTCCCAGCCCGGTGGCCACGCCCCGCTCCCAGCCCGGTGGCCACGCCCTCTGTGAGCTGTGAGCGCTCAGAGAGCAGAGGGCCAAACGGTACAAGGTCTCCATTATATACGGACTAGCGGTTGTGTGTCGCTTCTCTCAGCCCTTTCCTGTACTTGACCTTTGGATGACCCGCGTAAGAACCCTTTGAGAGGAGTCACAGAGACGGCGGTGTGTTTGTGTGTAGTGTTGTGTGTATCAGTGTGTGTGTGTGTGTAAGTGGGAGGGGGAGTTTAGAGTGCCAACATTCTATTAGCCTCAGTGCTAGCGCTATCGCTGCCATCATTCCAGAACACTCTTGTAATTGCTCCCTGTGATCTCTCTCCCTCTACCTCTCTCTCTCTCTTTGGTCTCTCTCTCTCTCTCCGTCTCGGTCTCTCTGTCTCTGTCTCTCTCTCTCTCTCTCTCTCTCTCTCTCTCTCTCTCTCTCTCTCTCTCTCTCTCTCTCTCTCTCTCTCTGTCTGTCTCGCTCTCTGTCTCTCTCTCACTCTCTCTCTCGCTCTCTGTCTCTCTCTCGCCCTCTCTCTCGCTCTCTGTCTCGCTCTCTGTCTCTCTAGTTCTGTGTGTGTGTGTGTGTGTGTGTGTCTGTCTGCCTGTCTGTGTGCGTGTCTGTCTGTGTGCAGACATCCTGCATGCCTGTTTGTGTATGTTTGTGTGTGTGTGTGTGTGTGTGTGTGTTTGTTTCTGCATGTGTGTGCCTGTTTCTGTGTGTGTGTCTGTGTTTCTTTGTGTGTGTGTGTGTGTGTGTGTGTGTCTGTCTGTGTGTTCGTGTGTGTACCTGCATGTGTATGTATGCGTATGCGTGTGCGTGTGTGTGTGTGTGTGTGTGTGTGTGTGTGTGTGTGTGTGTGTGTGTGTGTGTGTGTGTGTGTGTGCAGACAGCCAGTTGCTGCTCTTCACCTGCGTGCCCAGGACTGCTGTCCTTATCATGTCGTACCTCTCAGGTCGGAATTTATCTGCCTGCTGAGCTCCGATTGGCCCTTATCTGCAGGCCTGTCCCTGATTGGGCGGTCATAAAGCAGGGCTGTAATGAGGCGTGAACAGGCTGATAACAGACTGATACTGGGGTTCAATACAGCAGAGCTATGACCACCGTTAAACACTCCTGAGCCTTCATTCACTCCCTGGTGCTCTAGATGGATGGTTTATTAAGTTATTATTTATTTATATGGCTGGCACCACTGATCTGTGTTTGGAACAAAACTTGATCCAGATTTGTCTCTATGAATATGTGTCAGTAAATATCATTGCTTCATATAGTTAGATATTTTTATGCACAAAATGTGTTCTGATTTTCGTTTGTTGTTTAGATGCTATGAGAGTACATAATCTAATAATAATAACATAATAAAGATATAGATTTATATCTCCCAGCTCCGGGGTCGTTCATTGGGCTGAGAGGTTGATGTAGTAGAGGCTCCACCTCTAGGGGGGAGTAGTGACCCACAGTGGCTCACCAGGATGGGACCAGGGGGTGTGTGTGTGTGTGTCTCTCTGTGTGTTTAAGCATGCATGTCAGTTAGTGTGTGTAAGGATGTGTGTGTGTGTGTGTGTGTGTGTGTGTGTGTGTGTGTGTGTGTGTGTGTGTGTGTCTCTCTGTGTGTTTAAGCATGCATGTCAGTTAGTGTGTGTAAGGATGTGTGTGTGTGTGTGTGTGTGTGTGTGTGTGTGTGTGTGTGTGTGTGTGTGTGTGTGTGTGTGTGTGTGTGTGTGTGTGTGTGTGTGTGTGTGTGTGTGTGTGTGTGTGTAAGGATGTATACAAGTGTGTGTGTGGGTGTTTAAGCATGAGTGTGTGTGTTAGGATGTATATGAGTGTGTGTGTGTGTGTGTGTGTGTGTGTGTGTGTGTGTGTGTGTGTGTGTGTTTAAGCATGCATGTGAGTGTGTGTGTAAGGAAGTATATGAGTGTGCGTGTTTAAGCATGCATGCTTGTGAGTGTGTGTGTGTGTTGTAGCATTCATGTGTGTGTTTATGTGCTGTTAGTTTGCAGTTCAGGTATGTGTACATAAGGATAAGGATGTACATAAGGATTCTGTAAAGACATATCTAGGGTCGTATTCATCTTTTGGAGATCTGGTAGCAGAGATTGAAATGATGCCGGGCAGCAGACCTCCGCTTCACATCTGGAGGAAAGACTGAGAATCCATCAGGCTGCCTGCGCTCAGGACTTTAAATACGTTCAACTTGTTACAGTCAATCTCATCCTCTACCTTAGTTAAATCGTCGTTTCAGTAGGATGGTGTCTTGTGTTGGGCAACAAGGAAACACACAAGGCTGAATT
>NC_140272.1:160000-161023 GCF_964030765.1 Micromesistius poutassou
TCCTGAAGTACCAGTAGGACTCATGTCATCACCATCACCACCTTTGAATAGCAAACATATGCTTACAGTGTTTTGAATAAATATATATTTATTTGAATAAATTTGTCAGTTTACGGCATTTGGCCGCATCCTCCTCCAGCGCCTTTCTTTTTCTCTCTCTCTCCCTCTCGGCACCGCCTTTTCTTTTTTTTTTACCCGGGTTGGGGTCCATGGGTTACAGTACTAGTCGAAGCCTCGACTCTCCCTCTCTGCTCGGCGCTCGCTACACACACACCGCGACTGCAGCGTCAGTGTCACACACACCCCTTCCTCCGCACGCTGTCTGTGTGGTTGATACGGACTGTTGGGGCGGGTGTTAATCAAAACAAACCAATCGCCTTGTCTTCCTCACTCGCTAGTGGCCTGAGTGGCCTCTGATTGGCCAGGCCTGCCTCTCTGACTTAGAAAAAAAAGTCAGATAGCCGCGGCGCCGGCTGACCGGCAGACTTAAAAAAATTAAAAAAAAGAGAGAGAGAGAGAGAGAGAGAGAGAGAGACGCAGGCCAGCAGGCCAATCATAGGCCGGCGCTTCGGGAAACCTCCCGGTTCTCCCGATGGCCAGTCCGGGCCTGGGGGGGGGGTGAGAGTTAGTATTTGTTGGATGGTCGCTCTGCCTCTCTGTCCTTCCTCCACCGCTGTGGAGGATGGGGGGGAGGACCGGTCCTGGTTCTCTGGAGGATGGGGGGGGAGGACCGGTCCTGGTTCTCTGGAGGATGGGGGGGAGGACGGTCCTGGTTCTCTGGAGGATGGGGGGGAGGACCGGTCCTGGTTCTCTGGAGGATGGGGGGGAGGACCGGTCCTGGTTCTCTGGAGGATGGGGGGGGAGGACCGGTCCTGGTTCTCTGGAGGATGGGGGGGAGGACCGGTCCTGGTTCTCTGGAGGATGGGGGGGAGGACCGGTCCTGGTTCTCTGGAGGATGGGGGGGAGGACCGGTCCTGGTTCTCTGGAGGATGGGGGGGAGGACCGGTCCTGGTTCTCTGGAGG
>NC_140272.1:163723-166223 GCF_964030765.1 Micromesistius poutassou
GGGGCCCCAGACCAGTAAACCAGAACGCAGTGGCTCCTATCTGCTCGTTGGCCCTGCGCTTGTAATAATACTTTATATATATAGAGGGTTATGGGTTAGCCCGGACCCCCCCCCCCCCCCCCCCCCTGCAGGAGCGGTAATAACGGGTCGCGGAGCCGCGGGGCCGGGCGAAGGAGCACGGGGTGAGCAGGGAAAACAATTCCAGGAAGCTGATCGGGAAAATATCACTTTCCTGCGATTGTGCTTCGGTCGCCCCCCCCCCCCCCCCTCTCTGGGCCCCTCTAAGGCTCTCTTGGCTCTCTAAACCAGTCTTTAAGGCGGACTCACCAGGCGTCTCTTGGGCTTGATGAGCGGCCGGTTCTGCCCGTTCATCTTGTGATACAGGCCGCACGCGTTGCACAGGTAGTGGCCCGTCCCATCTCGGCGCCACAGCGGGGTGGACGTGGCCCCGCAGTTCACACACTCACGGCCTTCTGGAACGCAGCGAGGGAAACCCTTCGTTTAATATAAAATATTAAACGAATGTGTGTGTGTTTCTGTGTGTGTGTGTGTGGGGGGGGGGGGGGGGGGGGCGTTATATTTATATAGGCTAGGTTATATTTCAGGCGCATTCAATAATTTAAGGAATAAGAATAAGAATACGACGATATGCCGATCTGAACGTCGTCCTGGTTTATAAAATCAATCTGAACCTAGTCCTGAATTATAAAGTCAATCAGCGGTGTCTTTAACGTCGCTGCGCGAGCACACATCTGGACACGCAGTTCACTGCGGCGTGCATGTGGTGTATTGGTTTATTCAGTGTACATGGGCTTGTGTGCGTGTGTGTGTGTGTGTGTGTGTGTGTGTGTGTGTGTGTGTGTGTGTGTGTGTGTGTGTGTGTGTGTGTGTGTGTGTGTGTGTGTGTGTGTGTGTGTGTGTGTGTGTGCGCGCGCGCGCGCGATAGTTCTCACGCACGTATTGCAACATATGACAGGGGACTGTAACAGCTTCGCCCTCCGGTCTTTAAGGGAACGCCTTTATCGCCTTTAAGGAATAATTAAGCGATCTTAATTATTCCATCCTTCATCCCCACGAGGGTCAATGTGATAATATTCTGATTTATAAATTGTAGAATTGGTCATGATGACATGTGAGTGGGAGGACGTTTTAGAACCGAGCTCGTGAACCTGAAGTTTTTAATATCCATATATATATATATTATATATATACACATATATATATATATATATATATGTTCCAGATTTATGAGATTCCGATTTTATTATATCATTATGAAACCGGTGAGGCGCGCGGCCTGTATCGCTTTCTCCTCTCATGTCTTCCCGGTGTCTCGCGCCCGGGACCGGATCCAGAGGGCCGCACGAGCCAGCCCGGGCGTAATGAGTCCCGGTTAACAAAGAGGATTAAAGGGAATCAGCCCTGCAGCGCGGGCCTCGAACCGACAACTTCTTCACGAGGCGCTCGCTCCCATCCCACCGCCGTACTCCATTTATGGGAACATGAAAGTCACTGAGAACATGTTCAGCGGTCTGCAGGATTTATTCTTTAACAGAACCGACAGCCGAGAGTCGAGGCGAGGCCTGAAGTCTATTAATACGCGATGCTTTAGAACTGATCCCTGAGCTTTATTGTTCATCTTTAGTCCACAGTCTGACGGTTTATGAGTTCGGTTCAACTCGGATTTATTGCGCCACGTTGTCCGGATAAAAGCGTTTATTATCTATTATTAATATGTTATATGTTGTTCATCAATATCATTGTTATTTCCACAATACTGAAACGTTAAAGCGGGACTCACCGGAGCAGGAGCGGGGTTTAGATTTGCACTTGGGGTTGTACCCGGACGGGGACCCCCCCAGCAGTCCCCCCGGGTGGAACAGACCCCCGCCGTACTCCGACGGGAGGCCGTATGAGGGGTAGGACGGGAGGGGGTGGAGGGACTGGGTCTGTGACCCAAGGTGGCCGCTCCGGAGGGGGCTCGAGCCCTCCATCTTCAGCCCGTCCGACACGTGGTACTTGATGGAGTCCTTCTGGTCCGGGGACGCGGACCCCGGGTCCGGGGACACGTCCTTCGGGGGGGTGGGGGGGAAGGCGTAGAGGTGGGATCCGGAGTGTGGGGTGGGGGTCAGGGCGGAGGCCGGGACGGGGGTGGGGTTGCTGCAGGGGTAGACGGCGGAGAGCCCCCCCGGTGACCCGGGCCCTGGGGGGTGCAGGGCCGCCCAGGCGGGGTGGTGGTGGGCGGACAGCGCCGCCGCCTTGCCGCCGTCCAGCCACGACATCCCGGCGGGGCTGTGGAGGAGGTGCGGCCGGTGGACCTGCGGCCCGGCCAGGCGGGCTGCGGACGGAGAGAGGCTTTTTAGTCCTGGTCCTGTTTATATATGACCTTAAAGAGACTCTTATATCCCACCGAATAGACTCTTTATAATATAACCTCTCTCATATCGTTATACCTTATAAAAGCTCTTTATAATATATCCTAACTCATGACCTTATAGAC
>NC_140272.1:171223-173723 GCF_964030765.1 Micromesistius poutassou
AGGAAATCTTCACGAGTTTAATTAAAAGTGGTTTGGAAAACATAAGTAGCACACAGTTTTCTGATGGGTTATAGGACTATTGTTTTAAAATCACAAATGGAATATTATGCATAATCCTAATAGCCGTGAGAAAGTGTTTATTCAAAATCATTAGAGGTCACAAGTTCACTACTTCAGTTCCTGCCAGGAAGTCAGCGTTTACAATATGGCTACCATGTCACTTACAACATGTCACTCAAAGTCTGCTCCTTCAGTCACAGATGTTCGGCCAAACGTTGTTGTCTCAAACCCGTCTGTTAAACAACTTTCAATATATATTTATTTTTAAATCCCAGTTATGTGTAGGCGTCTGTGTGACTGCGTGTGTGTGTGTGTGTGTGTGTGTGTGTGTGTGTGTGTGTGTGTGTGTGTGTGTGTGTGCGTGAGTGTGTTGGTTTCTGTGTGTGTGAGACAAGCACACACACACACACACACACACACACACACACACACACACACACACACACACACACACACAGACACACACACAGAAACCAACACACTCACACACAGAGCCACAGAGCCACACACACACACAGACACACACACACACACACACACACACACACACACACACACACACACACACACACACACACACACACACACACACACACTCACACAGGCATTGTGACCCTCTCGTCTCCGGCATCGTCTGCGGTATTTCTGTTTGCTGCGGACCACAGCAAGTTACTCTCTGCAGGTGTCAGAGAGAGAGAGAGAGAGAGAGAGAGAGAGAGAGAGAGAGAGAGAGATGGAGAGATGGAGAAAGCGAGTAAAAAGAGATAGATCTCATCCCCACCACTTCGCCTCAGTCAGGTCTTCATACATTTAGATAAACATTTTTCCTTGATGAGCCAACAAATAAAGTGTTTTACAGAATATCAGATGCCCTGTTGGAGCCCTTCTCTTCCTTATTATAAAGATCGAATATATCTATAATATAGTATATAGATATAATACATGAACGCATAGATGTTTCTCCTGCCCTCTAGTGGTCACATCCATCGCTGACTATAAATCGTCATCGTCATCGTCATTTCCCCTTCATCCAGTACTATCAGCTTCATGCACTCAGTCTATGAATTCTGTGGTCTCACACTATCTGGTGACCTGTCTGCCCCCCCCAGCGGCCCCCCAACGGGAACCCACTGGGTCAGTGACGTCTGATCAGACCCTCCCCCCCCACCCCGCTGCCCTCCGACCCCATCGGCCCAGTGAGCCAACAACTAGGGCCCAGTGGGCCTACTGGAGCCCAGTGGGATCAATTCATCTCCACTGAAATTATCAATCAGGCCTCACCTCCCCCCCCCCCCCTCCCCCCCCCCCCACCCCCACCCCCATGCTAGAGGAGCCGAGACTGAAGACAGGAGTGAAACCCCCCAGGACCCTCCCCCTCCCCCCCCTCCCCCCCTCTCCCCCCTCTCCCCCTCAGCTGTCCCTCTCACCACATCAGGATACACTTGCTTCACTGGATTCCGGTTTCAAACGGATCGCAGCTCTGGTAGTGGGACTGTGGTCTGAACACCAACGGCCGGCTGCTCCACACACCTTGGCAACACCACCCGCTCACGCTTCCTCTCTCACACCTCTCCCCCCCCCTCCTTAACCCTCCTCCCCCCTCCTCCCCCCTCCCAGCCCCTGCACGTCAACATCATCTGAATGGCTACGGCAGACAGAGCCTCATTCAGCTGTTTCTCCTCTGTTCAGTTCAGCAGGTCTTTTTCCATCACTTTTCTCACTTTGCGTATCAGAATAGTTATTTTCTATGGAGAACGTAGAAAGCGTTGTGAAGAAACCATCACTGACAGCCACAGTGAGTTCCTCAGCTGAAGGCCCTGCTCCCCTAGGGTGCCCCCAGTGTCTGAGATGGATATTACAGCCTCATGTTCACTATTTACACGCACAATAAGATGATCATCTTATTTAATTGTGAAGGATTATGGTTATGAAGTCGGCTTCTACTTGGCTCACACTGAAACACACTCGGCATAAGGTGGCACAATAATTACGTTTTGAAAGCAGAAATGGCCTTGTGGCACAAAGCAAGAAAATTCAACAATTTGCAGAAGAATGGCATCAGTTTTATTGTTTAAATCATTTATTATTCAAAATGGACCAACATATGTATGGTTCTTCTGATGTATAACTGTTTGAATTTTAGTTAACAATGTGTATTGTTCTGTGAAGGACGTATGCTCTTTCTAGTAGTCTTGAATTCGGAGGATGAGAGAGAAAATGGTTTCCGAGGTCTTCAACTGGTTAGACAACAGCGTCCTCTGCTGGAACACAGATTGATTTACAGTAATAATGATGCGCAAAGCATCTCTTGTGGTCGATAGCAACATGTCATATCGGGCTCTGTGTTTTTCACAACCTTCTGGAAGATTGAAAACTGCTGTTTTGTCGTTCTTTTCTCCTAAATGTTCATATCCATGTTCCTCAGGTATCAATATCTCTC
>NC_140272.1:178723-181601 GCF_964030765.1 Micromesistius poutassou
ACTCAGCCTATAGGAGCAGAGAGAGGTCAGCGCTCAGCCTATAGGAGCAGAGAGCGGTCAGCGCTCAGCCTATAGGAGCAGAGAGAGGTCAGCACTCAGCCTATAGGAGCAGAGAGAGGTCAGCGCTCAGCCTATAGGAGCAGAGAGAGGTCAGCGCTCAGCCTATAGGAGCAGAGAGAGGTCAGCGCTCAGCCTATAGGAGCAGAGAGAGGTCAGCGCTCAGCCTATAGGAGCAGAGAGAGGTCAGCGCTCAGCCTATAGGAGCAGAGAGAGGTCAGCGCTCAGCCTATAGGAGCAGAGAGAGGTCAGCGCTCAGCCTATAGGAGCAGAGAGAGGTCAGCGCTCAGCCTATAGGAGCAGAGAGAGGTCAGCGCTCAGCCTATAGGAGCAGAGAGAGGTCAGCGCTCAGCCTATAGGAGCAGAGAGAGGTCAGCGCTCAGCCAATCACACCCCCCCCTGTCAGCACTCAGCCTATAGGAGCAGAGAGAGGTCAGCGCTCAGCCTATAGGAGCAGAGAGAGGTCAGCGCTCAGCCTATAGGAGCAGAGAGCGGTCAGCGCTCAGCCAATCACACCCCCCCCCGTCAGCACTCAGCCTATAGGAGCAGAGAGAGGTCAGCGCTCAGCCTATAGGAGCAGAGAGCGGTCAGCGCTCAGCCTATAGGAGCAGAGAGAGGTCAGCACTCAGCCTATAGGAGCAGAGAGAGGTCAGCGCTCAGCCTATAGGAGCAGAGAGAGGTCAGCGCTCAGCCTATAGGAGCAGAGAGAGGTCAGCGCTCAGCCTATAGGAGCAGAGAGAGGTCAGCGCTCAGCCTATAGGAGCAGAGAGAGGTCAGCGCTCAGCCAATCACACCCCCCCCTGTCAGCACTCAGCCTATAGGAGCAGAGAGAGGTCAGCGCTCAGCCTATAGGAGCAGAGAGAGGTCAGCGCTCAGCCTATAGGAGCAGAGAGCGGTCAGCGCTCAGCCAATCACACCCCCCCCCGTCAGCACTCAGCCTATAGGAGCAGAGAGAGGTCAGCGCTCAGCCTATAGGAGCAGAGAGCGGTCAGCGCTCAGCCTATAGGAGCAGAGAGAGGTCAGCACTCAGCCTATAGGAGCAGAGAGAGGTCAGCGCTCAGCCTATAGGAGCAGAGAGCGGTCAGCGCTCAGCCTATAGGAGCAGAGAGAGGTCAGCACTCAGCCTATAGGAGCAGAGAGAGGTCAGCACTCAGCCTATAGGAGCAGAGAGAGGTCAGCGCTCAGCCTATAGGAGCAGAGAGAGGTCAGCGCTCAGCCTATAGGAGCAGAGAGAGGTCAGCGCTCAGCCTATAGGAGCAGAGAGAGGTCAGCGCTCAGCCAATCACACCCCCCCCCCTGTCAGCCTATAGGAGCAGAGAGCGGTCAGCGCTCAGCCAATCACACCCCCGCCTGTCAGCACTCAGCCTATAGGAGCAGAGAGAGGTCAGCGCTCAGCCAATCACACCCCCCCCCTGTCAGCACTCAGCCTATAGGAGCAGAGAGAGGTCAGCGCTCAGCCTATAGGAGCAGAGAGAGGTCAGCGGTCAGCCAATCACACCCCCCCCCCCCTGTCAGCAGCATGCAGGGTGGAGGAGGGTGGAGGAGGGTGGAGGAGACATGGAGGAGGGTGGAGGAGACATGGAGGAGGGTGGAGGAGGTGGAGGAGGGTGGAGGAGGTGGAGGAGACATGGAGGAGGGTGGAGGAGGTGGAGGAGGGTGGAGGAGGTGGAGGAGACATGGAGGAGGGTGGAGGAGGGTGGAGGAGGTGGAGGAGACGTGCCTCCAGAGCGGGCCGCTGCAGGGCGGGCTGGATGGTGTAGAAACCGTTCTCCACGATCCCCCGTCGGTAGATCTCAGCGCAGTCCTGAGGGTGGAGCCGGGCCAGCGGGGGGACTGGAACACAACACACAACACTGGTCCTTAATACACACACAACACACAACACTGGTCCTTGATACACACACAACACACAACACTGGTCCTTAATACACACACAACACACAACACTGGTCCTTAATACACACACAACACACAACACTGGTCCTTAATACACACACAACACACAACACTGGTCCTTAATACACACACAACACACAACACTGGTCCTTAATACACACACAACACACAACACTGGTCCTTAATACACACACAACACACAACACTGGTCCTTAATACACACACAACACACAACACTGGTCCTTAATACACACACAACACACAACACTGGTCCTTAATACACACACAACACACAACACTGGTCCTTAATACACACACAACACACAACACTGGTCCTTAATACACACACAACACACAACACTGGTCCTTAATACACACACAACACACAACACTGGTCCTTAATACACACACAACACACAACACTGGTCCTTAATACACACACAACACACAACACTGGTCCTTAATACACACACAACACACAACACTGGTCCTTAATACACACACAACACACAACACTGGTCTTAATACACACACAACACACAACACTGGTCCTTAATACACACACAACACACAACACTGGTCCTTAATACACACACAACACACAACACTGGTCCTTAAATACACACACAACACACAACACTGGTCCTTAATACACACACAACACACAACACTGGTCCTTAATACACACACAACACACAACACTGGTCCTTAATACACACACAACACACAACACTGGTCCTTAATACACACACTCCATACAGCGCTGGTCAGTGTGTGTGTGTGTGTGTGTGTGTGTGTGTGTGTGCGTGTGTGTGTGTGTGTGCGTGTGTGTGTGTGTGTGCGTGTGTGTGTGTGTGCGTTGTGTGTGTGTGTGTGTGTGTATGTGTCTGTAATGTGTGCGTGTGTGTGTGTGTGTGCGTGTGTG
>NC_140272.1:184301-268855 GCF_964030765.1 Micromesistius poutassou
ACACACACACACACACACTCTCACACACACACTCTCACACACACACACACACACACACACACACACACACACACACACACACACACACACACACACAGACACACACACAGGGTTGAAATATGACAATACGTTGTATTATAATACAGATTCTGCATTATGAATGCACAATATGGACTCTGAACAATAGTGACTTTATCCACATGAACCTGTATGACCTCCGCGTGCACGGGGCCCCCGTCAGACGGCCCCGGCCCCCCCTCACACCCAGGGGCTTTTGTGTTGAGCTGTTTGTGTTTACAAACCAAGTTCCCAAAGACACCATAAAGACCAGACTCTCCATAGGTGTGAAAGTCCAGGAATTCCTGTAGGACCCCCGTCTCCATCCCCCCCCTCCTCACCTCCACCCCCTCCTTACCTCCACCCTCACCTCCTCCACCTCCTCCTCACCTCCACCTCCACCCTCACCTCCTCCACCTCCTCCTCACCTCCACCCCCACCTCACCTCCACCCCCTCCTCACCTCCACCCCCACCTCACCTCCTCCACCTCCTCCTCACCTCCACCCCCACCTCACCTCCACCCCCTCCTCACCTCCACCCACACCTCCTCCCCCCCCTCCTCACCTCCACCCCCTCCTCACCTCCACCCCCACCTCACCTCCACCCCCACCCCCTCCTCACCTCCACCCCCACCTCACCTCCACCCCCACCCCCTCCTCACCCCCACCCCCTCCTCACCTCCACCCCCACCCCCTCCTCACCCCCACCCCCTCCTCACCTCCACCCACACCTCCTCCCCCCCCTCCTCACCTCCACCCCCTCCTCACCTCCACCCCCACCTCACCTCCACCCCCACCCCCTCCTCACCTCCACCCCACCTCACCTCCACCCCCACCCCCTCCTCACCTCCACCCCCACCTCACCTCCACCCCCACCCCCTCCTCACCCCCACCCCCTCCTCACCTCCACCCCCACCTCACCTCCACCCCCACCCCCTCCTCACCCCCACCCCCTCCTCACCTCCACCCCCACCCCCTCCTCACCTCCACCCCCACCTCACCTCCACCCCCACCCCCTCCTCACCTCCACCCCCTCCTCACCTCCACCCCCACCTCCTCACCTCCACCCCCACCTCCACCCCCACCGGCTCCTCAACTCCTCCATCTCACATGACTAGTGCTTTCAACATACACACACAAGCACACACACACACACACACACACACACACACACACACACACACACACACACACACATACACATAAACACACAAAGAACAGAAAAACACATTTTATTGCATGCGTTTTGCACTGCAATGTGGCGGGACAATAGAAAGGATATAAAAAATACAAATTATCTTGTGTAAACTGCTCTTAGCTCGATATATGGAAAAATGTGGGCGGGGGAAGTGGTTGAGCACTGCTCTCCCACGCCCACATCCACGGCTGAAGTGCCCTTGAGCAAGGCCCCTCCCCCCTCACTGCTCCCCGAGCCCCGCTGTAGCGGCTCACTGCTCCGTCAGTGTGTGCTTCACCTCACTGTGTGTTCACTGTGTGTGTGTTCACTGTGTGTGTGTTCACTGCGTGTTCACTGTGTGTGTGTGTTCACTGTGTGTGTGTTCACTGTGTGTGTGTTCACTGTGTGTGTGTTCACTGTGTGTGTGCTTCACCTCACTGTGTGTTCACTGTGGGCTCTGTGTGTTTCACTAATCCACGGATGGGATAAATGCAGAGACCAAATTCCTTGTAGGTTATGTGTGAGCATACTTGCCGAAAAAAAAGAAGCTTATTTACATTTACATTTTATATTTACATTTTACATATATCAGATATTGGTCGATGCTGTCCTCTAGCGGTCATTTGTTGTACTTTTTAAGAAAAGGACAAATTTATTACGATTCATAAGCATACGTTTATTTTTATTTATGGCGAAATTCTTTCCAAGTGAATTGGTTTTAATATTACTTTTAAAGGGGGACTATCATAAATATAACATAATATAAATATTGACCCGTCGAGTCGCGTGCTCAGTAGAGCGGTGCAGGGTTCTTTAAAGTGGGCGGGGCTACGTGTTACGTAGACACGCAGGGGCGTGTGATGTAGCCACGTAGGGCCGTTCCGTCAGGAGGAAGTGAAAGGAGTCGAGCAGCTGAGGCAGCAGATCGTTAGCTCGCTGCCACGTTTAAAACCCACCCGTCGATATCCGTCTTATTGTGTCGCATGAAGCAGTAGTGTTGGCACGCGATCAGCAGCCGGACACGGAGGTTCCCGCTTGCAAGCAGGTCAAAGGTCGCCGTCCCCACAAATAAGAGACTCGACCGGAGCCCGCGGCCAGACCGACCGGGGCCCG
Source organism: Micromesistius poutassou (assembly GCF_964030765.1). NCBI lineage: Eukaryota > Metazoa > Chordata > Actinopteri > Gadiformes > Gadidae > Micromesistius > Micromesistius poutassou. Next base: position 186,649 of record NC_140272.1, read on the forward strand.
ACCAGACCCCGCCGCTCCGTAAGTCACTCACACAGCATCAGCTTTAAACACGTGATTCGGGTTTAGGTTGACTTAATGTTGCTCAATGTCACACGACGGCTAACGGCTTCCGTCCGGGATGATGATGATGATGATCCAGAGGAGAGCCAGGCCAGCACCGCAGCCCCGGCCTGCCTCCCCGGCGCGGTGTCTGGAGGTTCCGACACACACACACACACACACACACACACACACACACACACACACACACACACACACACACACACACACAGACACACACAGACACACACACACACACACACACACACACACACACACACACACACACACACACACACACACACACACACGGCGTCCGGAGGGTCCAGTTATTAAACTCTTGACTCTCCAGGCCTACTGAGGGGTATCGGCTTACTGCCACCGACCCAGGTTCAGCGGTGTGTTTTCCTCTACTTAGAAAGATTAATAACTCCTCATAATCGGACCTCATACTGCATATTCTCTTGGTGTAAACCAGTGTATGGGCTCCTGGTACTTTTCTTTTTTACTTTATGAAGTCCGTTAAGCCTGTGAAGTGTGGGGATGGTTCAGTGTCTCTCCGTCGATTTGTTTACGTCCTCATGCCTGCTGTCACTGAACAGAGGTTGTTAGATTTAAAAAAAAATACCAGTATGTTGGCAACACTGGATCTTACGGACTGAACACCTTGTTGTGGTAACGTCCTCCGGTCTCTGAGACACAGAGGACGATACGTCTGCAATAAACAACACTCCCGCTCTTGCAACATGCATTCATGCCGGAAAACTTGCATTCTCTCTAAATGTGAGCATGGGACTGGAATCCCTCGCTGTGTAGTCACGGCATCATGGCTCCATTACACATTACTTGCTGTTATTGTTCTATATTTAATTTTACATCCATTTACTTTTACATTTAGGGGATTTTGCTGACTCTTTCCTCCAATACTTTCTGTTATTGTCTTGTCTTTTGGGGAGGAGTGGTGGTTCTGGCCATCAGGCTTTGATGGGGTAGAGAACTCTCTATAGAAGCTGATAAAGTCTGGCTTCTATTGGTAATGCCTGGTGTGGTGATGGGGTAGAGAACACTCCATAGCAGCTATCAGTGTGGGTTCTATTGGAGATGCCTGGTTCGGTCGGTCCTTGAAGGGAGCTGAGAGGCTGCAGGTCATCTTAAGTTGACCTCAGCGGCCCAGGGTTCGGCTGTGTTCTGCGGTTCTTGACTCACTCCTATGAGCTGCCTGCTTGGCTGGTTCGTGGGCACGTGTACAACAGGGTGTGTGTGTGTGTATCATGTGTATGTGTATCATGCTGACACGGGATTCAGGATGGCTTGTTTTCCTTATTTTTTTTATAAACTCAAATCGTTAGGCTTATCATATTATGTAGAAGACCTGCTATTATATTTTGACTTTTCTAACTTCACCACCACATCACCATGAATGGATGGGCCAACACTTGAGTGGTTGTTGTGTAACTGATGCTACGACACACTGTGTTGTGGTTAAACGCTAATACGGATATATGCAAATAACATTACAGCCTGCATTGTTTTACTAGACGGAAACGTTAGCCTTGAGCCGTCTGGTCTGAAGCACAGCTGGATCCAGGGTGAAGTCTTATGGTCATGTGACATGGACCACGGGCTGAGCATGCCTCTAGCGGTAGTTTCCCAGAGCCTCGCTCCACAGCAGCACCGGTGGAGTGTACTCTCTGAAGGCTTGAGACTACCATGGAACTTTTGTTGCCTCAATGTCTCCTGCAGCTTTCGGGCGGCTGGACCCGTCTGTGGTAGTCAGGTATGTCGTCTTTATCGTTTAGTTGTGTCACTAATTGTAGGCTGGGAAGTTAGTTCCTCTGGAGGTGAATGTGTTGATCAAAGACCTTGCTGGTGTAGAGCGGTGGAGTCCAGGTTAGGAGGCGCCAACGTGAGGATCTGGCGGTAAGCAGGGCCTCCTACCTCTAAGCGTGCTTAAATGGAGCATGAGAGCTCCATCAATCAATTGATTATTTGATTATGGCTGGCTTGCCTAAACAGATGACAGTTTGTTCATGAGAGCTGTGCTCGGTTCAACCAAGCGGAGTTAAGATGTGAACAGTCAGCTTCAAACCTCCCAGCTGGCATTCCAGAGATAAGTCACAGTTGCACATATGACATGGGTCTAGAGTCTAGACTCTAGATAACATTATCCAATGTCCATTTTTCACGGAGGGCCTATATTTAACTTGCATTTAGACTACGACTATTCTTTTGTGTAATTTTATATTTTTATCCACACTTTGGATTGAAGTTCTTGCTGAAAAAGCCCTCTTTGTAGTGTAATGAAGAACCATTCATTGATGGTTCAATAATCCCGGAAGGAACCCTGAACTTCCTTCTTTCGGTTGGTATCATTAAGTCACCTCCCAGCCGCCATGTGGCCACCAGTGCCAAGTTCCTCAATATGCCTTCCAGCTGTAGTGGAACACGTTCTCCATGTTGGAGCCATTGGTTCCTCAATATGCCTTCCAATGAAATGAACAAACAAGTTCTCTACAATTTAGTACTAGAAACTAGAAACTAGAAAGTCGATATTACTTTACAATGTAAGGCCCCCTGAGTTCCTCTAATGCTGTGATTTATTCAGCAGAAAGTATTGACACTTCAAGAGGTTAAAGAGCTTATTAATCTGTTTATTAAGGGAGTGGGATTTTCTGTAGAACGCGTTGATACATTATTAAGTTATAAAGCCTATGTGGGATGGCCTTATATATTATTGATATTCGGGTTGTTCTGGTTTTAAGCTCCTCTAGACGTTTTGCTCTTTCGCCTTAATGGGAGGTTTAGTTAAGAACCCACCCTAACCTGAACCAAGAGGTTCCTCCATGTTTGGGGGTAGGTTATATTGAGTCTCTCCTGGGGCGTGTTTCATGTGCTGGGGCGTGTTGTTGGCCGCTCCTCATGTCGTCATTGTTTTTGGGTAGAACAGATGTGTTCATTCTTTTGGATCACCGATGGTCACATTGTGTCTCCGAGGAACCGACCTCTGTTATTTTTTAGATAAAAAAATAATTAGGTCCTATAACAACTGTATACAAAATCGCCTACAGGATAAATAATAAACAGCCACAAAGTTCAGTGTGTGTGTGTGTGTGTGTGTGTGTGTGTGTGTGTGTGTGTGTGTGTGTGTGTGTGTGTGTGTGTGTGTGTGTGTGTGTGTGTGTGTGTGTGTGTGTGTGTGTGTGTGTGTGTGTGTGTGTGTGTGTGTGGGCTTTGACTCCGAACTTCGTTATTAGAATATTAAAAATATATATAATATTCGAACGAATATTAGGCAGCCCTTAATATTCAAACCTTTTATGGGCATTATTTTTTGTAAACGGGACATAGACCGACTCATTTCATGGATTCCTGTGAGACCAGGTTGACTTAATTTGACTTTAAATCGCATATTTAAGGTGAAAACTAAATGTCAACGGAAAGAGGCGGTGGTTGCAAAAAGTATTTAGATCGCTTATTAAGTGAACTTATTGTTCACATCGTTACTTATAATGGTTTATTCGTTTCCCAGTATAATTTCCTTAATTTAGAAGACAATTTTGTTAATTTTTGAATTGTAAAATAATTTTTTGAAGTTGCAGGTTTTTGAAATTATTGGAAGCGAGTCGAGCTGACCTTGCCTGCTGTACCCACGGCCCAAAATAAAGAACAGCCGAGACCATATCCTTAATTCAAACATGCCGTTTAATTTGGCCTCAATTGGCTACGGATGCGAACTTGGAATGAACATGCGCAACGGGGATTTCTAAAGGTTACTGTACAGTGGCGGAGACTGCAGGAGCTGAAACATCACTACGGTAGAGCTAAGAAGGTTCTACGAGCGCTTCAGACCAACCTTACCAATGAAGGACGTATGAGATTAGTAGCAAAGAACTTTTCGAAACACGCAAAATGTTAAGGTAGAACTTGAAGAGGTTAAGAATACCGGCGCTTTTGCGCATGGTAAGGCTATGTGCACGGTGCGCCAACTTTTTTTATGAGATAGAGAGACCCCCTTAAAGATGAAAAGATAATCGAACCCTTCACCAGCAATTTAGCCTACTATCGAGTTCACTCACTGTGTGTCTAATGCTTTACAACATGTCCACCCTCTCCATCAATCAACATATTTTTAGGCTTCAGTGAACTATGCTATTGCTTTTATAAATAAATAAACAGTTAAAGTTAGGCGCGGCGTGATACGTCCAAACTGATTGGACAGGAACCAATCAGATCACTTGATTTAAACCACCCGTTTTATAATAATAAATAGTGTGTGTGTGTGTGTGTGTGTGTGTGTGTCTGTGTGTGTGTGTGTGTGTGTGTGTGAATGAGGTGTGTGAGAAATCAGGAATGATGTGTTCCTCGTGATTTGGGAGAAAAAAAACCACATGGCTTAAAAAGCACATGACTGAATTAATTGATGACTGAATGAAGTTCCAACTTGAGTGGATAAACATTTTCGCCCAAAAGAATGTTTTATGGCCATCACCAACAATCAATAAACTGTAAATGGAAGGATTAGATTCAATAGTTTTCCCTTCTAAATCTGAAATATGACATCATATCTTCATGTTTTCTGTGTTCAGCGCTGAGAAGATGACCTCCAGGAAGAAGGTGCTGCTGAAGGTCATCATCCTAGGAGACTCTGGGTGAGTCTTTATGGTCAGGACCAAGAGGTCAAAGGTCACACCTGGTGGATCTAGAGACCAAGGGAACAGCACAAAATAAATTTCTTGGAGAAAAATAAATCCATACTTTGTATAACTTTCGGGGTGAAATAATGGGATTTGTGGAATGAAGAACATGCTGTTAGTCTGAGCTCCTGGTTCTTCTCGTCTCCTCCAGGGTGGGGAAGACCTCCTTGATGAACCAGTATGTGAACAAGAAGTTCAGTAACCAGTACAAGGCCACAATAGGGGCAGACTTCCTGACCAAGGAGGTGATGGTGGACGACCGGCTGGTCACCATGCAGGTGGGTCACGTCTGCTCGCTGAGTTGAACATCTCGTCTGGTTTCAATCGAGGAATCCATCCGAGCAGACGATGCAGTCCTCTGAAGGCAACATTGTAAGACCCCACCCCATCGGAGGGACAGGAGCCCGTGGTTGGTTCTGACGTCATTCCTCCTCTCCTGTGATTGGTCCAGATCTGGGACACGGCGGGCCAGGAGAGGTTCCAGTCTCTGGGCGTGGCGTTCTACCGCGGGGCGGACTGCTGTGTGCTGGTGTTCGATGTCACAGCCCCCAACACCTTCAAGACCCTGGACAGCTGGAGGGACGAGTTCCTGATCCAAGCCAGCCCGCGCGACCCCGAGAACTTCCCCTTCGTGGTGCTGGGCAACAAGATCGACCTGGAGAACCGACAGGTCAGTACCGGTTCTCATCTCCCCATCCAGGCCCTTTCATTAGCACTACTCACACGAGTCATTCAGGGGAAACGGCTGACAAATCAAATGTTTTCACGCACGACTCGAGTTCACGAGGCGTGGTTCCTTGTGGCTGGCTTTAGGGCTGATTATGGTTCCACGTCGACGCAACGCAAGAGGGTTTACGAACCCCTTAGGTCCTTGTGTCCGCCGCAAGCGCCTGACGTGCCTTTCCCAAAAGATTTAAACTTGCGTTGAGGCGATGTAGCAGCAAGGGCTGTGATTGGTCTGCTAACTAGAACCCGACGCAGAACCAAAACAGGTTGACGACTGTGTCGAAGTGTCTGCATGGTCCTTAACCATCATCAGCCCTTTTGAGTTGTACCAAAGGGCTTGTGTTTGCCCACGCTGCTCCCCTGGGGATGGGTACGAGCTGTTCTTCATGCAGGGTGTGTTTGTGAACAGGTGACCACCAAGAGGGCCCAGGCCTGGTGTCAGAGTAAGAACAACATCCCCTATTTTGAGACCAGCGCCAAAGAAGCCATCAACGTGGAGCAGGCATTCCAGACGATCGCACGCAACGCCCTGAAGCAGGTAGGTCTCACCAGGGGGCTGCATGTACCACCAGGTGTGAGTGTGATTAGCCATTACAAGCCCTTTATAAAATCCACCTGGTGGTATAATGGTTCACCCTGTGCCCCCCCCCCCCCCCCGTCCCAGGAGACGGAGGTGGAGCTGTACAACGAGTTCCCGGAGCCCATCAAACTGGACCGCAACGACCGGGCCAAGCCGTCGGCGGAGAGCTGCAGCTGCTGAGGGCCGTAGACCTTCTCTCGCCACCACCCCGTCACCGGTTACCTTCCATGCGTTCCTCCTCCACAGGGAAAGGATTCCCTCCTGGTCTTCCTCCGTCAGTGTCATGGAGAACCCCCCCCCCCCCCCCTCACACAGTACGCTGCATGTGGACTTATTCCAACACATTAGTACACTAGAATCTCCCTTTATCAACTTGCTGACCCACCCAGGGGCCAGGGGTCCTGGGTGCCCTCCACCGGCCCCTTGCTAGGTGTCGTCCCCCCCCCCCCCCCCCCCCCAAACAAATGGCAACCCCCCCCCCCCCCACTCCTGCTGATAAGACTCCGGTCCACCAGCCTGTAATGTGAGTTAACCAGAGTCATCTTCCCTTATGGTCCCCATCGCCCCTCAGTCCTGTTTCACAAAGGTTTGCTTTCTATTGTCTGTTTGAAGAAATTAAATCAACATCTAACAAACTATATATAGATAAATTATATATATGTACAATATTTGGCTGGTAAAGCTATTGCTAATGCCAGTCTGAAACGTATTCGTCTGCACTTTTTATGTTTTGCCTTTAAATGTTTCCATTGTTTAGGGATGACTGGTTTTCTGCCATTGCAACCATCTTGGGAAACGTTGCAGCTTCTCTTTCGGTTTTGTGTCAAAGTAATGCCACCTTCCTACGCCCATCAATGCTCGTGTTCATGGGCCAATGTCACAAATAGAAAATCAGTCGCTACCAATAAGACGTGCTGATTAAAAACGTATAGAACATGATATTCAGACATTAATACACTTTGCCTTTTATGTAAATGATGTGTACCACTCCCGTTTCCACTGTGTGTATTCTGTCCTTTGTCATCACCGTCCTACACGGCTGGGACAGTCACCATCACACTCTTTCTTTTCTTACTTCTACTATTGCTTGTAGCTCAGGTCGGCCGAGAAGTCAAGACTCCTTCTTAACTCTGTGTATACAGGTGACCTACAGGTGACCTACAGGTGATCTTGGGATGGGTTCAACAAATGGACCTCTCTCCATCTCAACAAGTTACTTTTTTGCCCTCATAATACTATTTTCCCTGAAAGATCTCTGCAATACCAATGATGTTGTTGAAAAATCAGACAATAATAAAAATCTTGAATATATGAATTGTCCAGTGATGTGTGGTCATCATTTATATTTACTGCGTTTTCCACTTTGTTTTTTTTTGCTGTCTTCAGTAGTTCAAGAAACTGTAGTAGTAGTTCAATACATCCAGAAGCACTTATCTCAGGTTTCATTTAGTGTTAACATGTGTTCAATAAAACAATGAAATTGAGGCATACAGCAAGCTGGGCTTTGGTGCTTCAACAACGTTTAATATATTTTATATAAAATCATAACCCTAACCCTAACATCTCCTACGAACCGCCATCTCCTACGAATATATAACATCTACGAATATACAGTATTCTAGATGTCTGGTTGAGTACTGTCACTTTAAATCGGCCTCTAGTTTGCAGCATGTGACTTCCTGTGTAACCGCGGAAAAGGTTTGACGTTCCTCACTTCCGCCTGACGCCCCTCTGAGACTCCGAGATGGTAGGTCTCTTTTAATGCTTAATGTTGAGGTTGATGATCAAATGAGTGTTGCGGTAGACCGGTACTAGGATGTCGTCTCTGAGAGGTTTTTAAATTATTTCCATCGCGGCGGTTCGTAGGAGATGTTTTGAGGAACTAACAGGCTAGCATCAGCTAGCTTCAACCAGTTCACTCCATGAAGATGATAAATCTACATAATATATACATGCACCTCACCGCAGGGGGCTCGGTGTACCTCTCTTACCTCATTCTGATCACGGGGACGGTCTTTAAAGACGGATCGATCCTCTTCTGATCGATTCCTTGTTTGGGAGAAGAGGGTCCGTGACGTCACAGTTCATCTGCAGATGTTTCCTCCTCATGTTAGGGTTAGGGTTAACCCTCATGTTAGGGTTAGGGTTAACCCTCATGTTAGGGTTAGGGTTAACCCTCATGTTAGGGTTAGGGTTATCCCTCATGTTAGGGTTAGGGTTAACCCTCATGTTAGGGTTAGGGTTAACCCTCATGTTAGGGTTAGGGTTAACCCTCATGTTAGGGTTAGGGTTATCCCTCATGTTAGGGTTAGGGTTAACCCTCATGTTAGGGTTAGGGTTAACCCTCATGTTAGGGTTAGGGTTAACCCTCATGTTAGGGTTAGGGTTAACCCTCATGTTAGGGTTAGGGTTAGGGTTATCCCTCATGTTAGGGTTAGGGTTAACCCTCATGTTAGGGTTAGGGTTAACCCTCATGTTAGGGTTAGGGTTAACCCTCATGTTAGGGTTAGGGTTAACCCTCATGTTAGGGTTAGGGTTAACCCTCATGTTAGGGTTAGGGTTAACCCTCATGTTAGGGTTAACCCTCATGTTAGGGTTAGGGTTAACCCTCATGTTAGGGTTAGGGTTATCCCTCATGTTAGGGTTAGGGTTATCCCTCATGTTAGGGTTAGGGTTATCCCTCATGTTAGGGTTAGGGTTAACCCTCATGTTAGGGTTAGGGTTAACCCTCATGTTAGGGTTAGGGTTAACCCTCATGTTAGGGTTAGGGTTAACCCTCATGTTAGGGTTAACCCTCATGTTAGGGTTAGGGTTAACCCTCATGTTAGGGTTAGGGTTAACCCTCATGTTAGGGTTAGGGTTAACCCTCATGTTAGGGTTAGGGTTAACCCTCATGTTAGGGTTAGGGTTAACCCTCATGTTAGGGTTAGGGTTAACCCTCATGTTAGGGTTAGGGTTAACCCTCATGTTAGGGTTAACCCTCATGTTAGGGTTAACCCTCATGTTAGGGTTAACCCTCATGTTAGGGTTAACCCTCATGTTAGGGTTAGGGTTAACCCTCATGTTAGGGTTAGGGTTAACCCTCATGTTAGGGTTAGGGTTAACCCTCATGTTAGGGTTAGGGTTAACCCTCATGTTAGGGTTAGGGTTAGGGTTATCCCTCATGTTAGGGTTAGGGTTATCCCTCATGTTAGGGTTAGGGTTAACCCTCATGTTAGGGTTAACCCTCATGTTAGGGTTAACCCTCATGTTAGGGTTAACCCTCATGTTAGGGTTAGGGTTAACCCTCATGTTAGGGTTAGGGTTAACCCTCATGTTAGGGTTAGGGTTAACCCTCATGTTAGGGTTAGGGTTAACCCTCATGTTAGGGTTAGGGTTAACCCTCATGTTAGGGTTAGGGTTAACCCTCATGTTAGGGTTAACCCTCATGTTAGGGTTAGGGTTAACCCTCATGTTAGGGTTAGGGTTAACCCTCATGTTAGGGTTAGGGTTAACCCTCATGTTAGGGTTAGGGTTAACCCTCATGTTAGGGTTAGGGTTAACCCTCATGTTGACGTCTTGTTCCAGACGGCCACCCTGCGTCCGTACCTGAACGCCGTGAGGGCCACCCTGCAGGCGGCCCTCTGCCTCGAGAACTTCTCCTCCCAGGTGGTGGAGCGCCACAACAAACCAGAGGTGGAGGTCCGGTGAGTCACCTGCTCATGACCCCTCCTCTGTTCATTACCCCTCCCCTGCTCATTACCATCACCTGCTCATGACCCCTCACCTGCTCACTAACCCTCATCTGCTCATTACCATCACCAGCTCATTACCCTCACCAGCTCATTACCCCTCCCCTGCTCATTACCATCACCAGCTCATTACCCTCACCAGCTCATTACCCCTCCCCTGCTCATTACCATCACCAGCTCATTACCCCTCCCCTGCTCATTACCATCACCAGCTCATTACCCTCACCTGCTCATTACCCCTCCCCTGCTCATTACCATCACCAGCTCATTACCCCTCCTCTGCTCATTACCCTCACCTGCTCATGACCCCTTACCTGCTCATGACCCCTCACCTGCTCACTAACCCTCATCTGCTCATTACCATCACCTGCTCATTACCTGTTCATTACCATCACCTGCACATTACCTATTCATTACCATCACCTGCACATTACCTGTTCATTACCATCACCTTCTCATTACCTGTTCATTACCATCACCTGCACATTACCTATTCATTACCATCACCTGCACATTACCTGTTCATTACCATAACCAGCTCATTACCCATCTGGGGACCTTTTATATCACTGTCAGCTTAAGAAGGTCTTCTAAAAACCTGAGAAGGTCTGAAGTATATAAGTGGGAATATAAAAGCGGATCAATTGAGAAGCATTCCAGCGTGTGACTTTCCCTTTTCCACCTCAGGAGCAGTAAAGAGCTGCTGCTCCAACCCGTCGTTATTAGCCGCAACGACAAGGAGAAGGTTCTGATCGAGGGCTCCATCAACTCGGTTCGAGTCAGCATCTCCGTCAAGCAGGTGGGAAGAAATGGCTGTTTGAGGGAAGGGGAATGAATCGTTCCTCCTGATGGTAACTCATCTCTCAAATGAAACTTTGTCCTGCAGGCGGATGAGATCGAGAAGATCCTGTGCCATAAGTTCATGCGCTTCATGATGATGAGAGCAGAGAACTTCTTCATCCTGAGGAGGAAGCCGGTGGAGGTACATGAACGAGGCGTCTGTGTGAAGCATCACCGCCGGGACCATTCCACACTGATCCACACTGATCGGTTTGTTTGTCTGCAGGGCTACGACATTAGTTTCCTCATCACCAACTTCCACACGGAGCAGATGTATAAACACAAGCTGGTGGACTTCGTCATTACCTTCATGGAGGAGATCGACAAAGAGATCAGTGAGATGAAGCTGTCGGTCAACGCCCGAGCCCGCATCGTCGCCGAGGAGTTCCTGAAAAACGTGAGTCGTGATTGGTCCAAAAAGGGCCTGAATTCCTTTTCGTCGTCCGGTGTCTGTTGTGTTCTAAATGATAAATGACAGGATATATATATATATATATATATATATATATATATATATATATATATATATATATATATATATATATATATACAGGAATTATAATGCATTGCTGTTTTTGAGGAGATGTGTGAGTGTTCTTTTTTCCTTCTTCCAGTTTTGAGGAGACCTTGACAATCCGGCTGATCTTGTCTGTAGGGACAGACGGACAGACCACCTGTCAGACAGACCTCAGGTCAGACAGACGGCTCCTAAAGTGCATTCCAGAACAAAGTTAAAGATGTATATGGTCCATGGATTCTGCCCTTCATTTAAGATGTTCCTGTGCTGGAAAGATATTGACGTTTGTACATAAAGAATATTGGCAGCCAGTCTGCATTATGGTTAAGGGTAAGGGTTAAGGTAAGGGTTAGGGCCTTTCCTAAGGAATCAATATCACTGAGCACAGGGAGTTATTTTTTCGGATAACTTAAAACCTTTATTTTATTTTATATGAAAGGCATTTATTTGCTACGGCGAACCAACCCTAACCCTTTGAATAAAAGGGAAATCATTTGGTGCAAAGTGTTCTTGAATTGGCACACAGACGACCCTAAAGTGATGAATAAACAGCATTATCATGTTTGTATTTTTGTTTTTCTCTTTGGTCAACTTTTGCATTATCAATCAAATGGTACTGTGAGACCTAACGACACACAGTCCAACATAAAGAGGTCGTACATAAAACATGTGAGTCCTAAAGACAAGTGGTCAGAAGTGAACTATCTGAGACTGCACACTGCAATCAACAGAATCTCACCCCTCCCTTTCCAACCACTATGGTTGCCTGTGCTTTGTGCGCTGTCTGTACTGGCCTGTATTTTGTGAGGTGCCAACATAGACATGCCAACATTTCCATTTTTTTTGCCCAAAAAAGGATGCCTCGACCCATCTCACATCCTCTCCTTATTCATCTTTCTCTCGTTATCATTCGTCATCTCTGTTCTCTCTTGAGCTTCATTAATAAGGCTTATACAACCTGATGAAGCATAGGCCAACTAGCTGTTACCAGGGGTTAAGTGTTTCAAGGGGTTAGCTGATCAGGTTTAGGTTAGCTGTGACAAGAGGTTAGCTGTGACGAGGGGTTAGCTGATCAGGGTTAGTTTAGCTGTTACAAGGGGTTCGCTAACTAGCTGTACTTTACTCTAGGAACCTGGAAACCACTTGAAATAAGTCTGCATTAAAAAAAAATAATGGCGCACACATTTAATATTCGCAAATATATACATCACACGTTAGACAACCTAAAACATCACTTCTTTGGCACATCAATTCATCATTGAAATAATATATTTACATTTTCAGAACAGGCTGTGGTGCAAATTCCAAAATGATGAATTTAGACGTTTGGAATGTTTTCCCCAAAAAGGTTTTCCTGCTGTGTGACACAGGAGGTTCATGGAGTCCAGTCGGGTCACTGGCATGAAGACTACGGCTTCCAACAACCTCCAACGTGGTCCCAGATGGTTCAGTGTGGCGGTTGAGGAAGGTGTTGTAGTTTAAGGGCTTCCACCAGGTGTAGCCTCACTAAGGAAGGTGTTGTAGTTTAAGGGGTGGGGAAGTCCTTGTGGGTCCAAAGGTCCTCCTCGAGACAAGAGGTCCTCGTGGGTCCAGGGATTCTCCTCGTGGGGTCCAGAGGTCCTCATGGGGGTTAGAAGTGGTCCGGGACTGTTTGTAGTGCCTCCTCAGAGCTGCGCTGAGAGTTTACGTTCTAGAAACAACGAGAGGAATCACTAAGGAGGAGCCGTCCTGGACAGGCCTTTAAACTGACAGTCTGGTACGTATTTGGTGTGCAGTTCACCTGCATGTTGATACTCACATCATACAGTCTGATGCTGTACTGGGTCGAACTCAAGTTAATTTTCTTTAAAAAAAAAAATGCGAAAGCTGTATTTTGTAATACTCTTTGGGCTTTACATTATTACCCCAACAGGCCAATTTCAAGGGCACCAAGAAATGTATTTCCCCACCCATGAAAACCGTATAAAAGCCTGCATATCATAGTGGCACAAGTCTTTTATTATGAACATATTAATGACAAAGACTTGGGCCTGATTGGATACTAGAGATAACTGGAAATGTTATTCAATACATCCAGACACAAACACAGACGATTTGTCTCTGACACAATATTTAAAATGAACAGATAGTGAAAATAGACACAAGAAACAAATAGACAAAAGATAAATCTTTAACATCATTTGATTATCCATCAAAACATTCTTCAGTCAAATAAAAAAAGTAAAATATAACAAAACTAACAAAGGAAAACAGTATGAGGTTTCTCATTGGTGTTCAAGGAGAGATTATATATATATATATATATATATATATCTCAACAGATACATAACACATGCTCTACAATAAAAGTTAACATGCAACCAAAATGATGCATTTTAATGACAAACATCACACACAAAAACGATGGCTCCAGGAATAATAACAATAAATAAAAAAAATGTAAAACGTATATTTTTCTACTTCCATGTGCTTCATGGACACACACACACACACACACACACACACACACAGGGGCCGTGTCACAGCAGGGTCGTCTGAACGCTGCTCCGTCGGCCAGCGGTCCAAGGACCACCATGAGGTAAGATGGACGCCACTGGGGGGGGTGGGGGGGGGCCGGGTCATGAACCTACCTCGGGTCGGGTCCTGTGTGTGTTCACCGCCTCCACCTGGAGACACACCGACTCCACCTTACAGCCTGTGAACATGGACCACAGAATACGGACATGTTCACAGGCTACGGGCGTTGCCTTCAACACTGCATGTAAAAACAACACTCAACCTGGACCAGGCTACAGGACACCACAGCCTACCGGTCAACACAGGCTACAGGACACCACAGGACACCACAGCCTACCGGTCAACACAGGCTACAGGACACCACAGCCTACCGGTCAACACAGGCTACAGGACACCACAGGACACCACAGCCTACCGGTCAACACAGGCTACAGGACACCACAGCCTACCGGTCAACACAGGCTACAGGACACCACAGCCTACCGGTCAACACAGGCTACAGGACACCACAGGACACCACAGCCTACCGGTCAACACAGGCTACAGGACACCACAGCCTACCGGTCAACACAGGCTACAGGACACCACAGCCTACCGGTCAACACAGGCTACAGGACACCACAGCCTACCGGTCAACACAGGCTACAGGACACCACAGCCTACCGGTCAACACAGGCTACAGGACACCACAGGACACCACAGCCTACCGGTCAACACAGGCTACAGGACACAACAGGACACCACAGCCTACCGGTCAACACAGGCTACAGGACACCACAGCCTACCGGTCAACACAGGCTACAGGACACAACAGGACACCACAGCCTACCGGTCAACACAGGCTACAGGACACAACAGGACACCACAGCCTACCGGTCAACACAGGCTACAGGACACAACAGGACACCACAGCCTACCGGTCAACACAGGCTACAGGACACAACAGCCTACCGGTCAACACAGGCTACAGGACACCACAGCCTACCGGTCAACACAGGCTACAGGACACCACAGCCTACCGGTCAACACAGGCTACAGGACACAACAGGACACCACAGCCTACCGGTCAACACAGGCTACAGGACACAACAGGACACCACAGCCTACCGGTCAACACAGGCTACAGGACACAACAGGACACCACAGCCTACCGGTCAACACAGGCTACAGGACACAACAGCCTACCGGTCAACACAGGCTACAGGACACCACAGCCTACCGGTCAACACAGGCTACAGGACACCACAGCCTACCGGTCAACACAGGCTACAGGACACCACAGCCTACCGGTCAACACAGGCTACAGGACACCACAGCCTACCGGTCAACACAGGCTACAGGACACCACAGCCTACCGGTCAACACAGGCTACAGGACACCACAGGACACCACAGCCTACCGGTCAACACAGGCTACAGGACACAACAGGACACCACAGCCTACCGGTCAACACAGGCTACAGGACACAACAGGACACCACAGCCTACCGGTCAACACAGGCTACAGGACACAACAGGACACCACAGCCTACCGGTCAACACAGGCTACAGGACACAACAGGACACCACAGCCTACCGGTCAACACAGGCTACAGGACACAACAGGACACCACAGCCTACCGGTCAACACAGGCTACAGGACACAACAGGACACCACAGCCTACCGGTCAACACAGGCTACAGGACACAACAGGACACCACAGCCTACCGGTCAACACAGGCTACAGGACACAACAGGACACCACAGCCTACCGGTCAACACAGGCTACAGGACACAACAGGACACCACAGCCTACCGGTCAACACAGGCTACAGGACACAACAGGACACCACAGCCTACCGGTCAACACAGGCTACAGGACACAACAGGACACCACAGCCTACCGGTCAACACAGGCTACAGGCCACCACTCACCGTAGGCTATAGGCGTTAGCTTCAACACCGTGTGTAAAGGACACTTCAGGTACGGCAACTCCTCTGAAACACATCAGGTATGGTTTCAAAGTTTCAAATATCCAGATAAAGCTTCAGGTAACCAGACAGTACGGTAGCAGGACTTTAAGGTGACATTAAGGTTACTATAACAGACGTTAAGGTAACAGGACATTAAGGTACAGGAGGTTAAGGTACCTGCTCCCTTGTCCAGGAAGTAGGCCAGCAGGCAGCGCATCACGGCCTGGTGGCAGACGACCAGGACGTTCTCCTGCCTCTCCAGCTCCATGATGACTGGCTCCAGCCGCTGGACCAGGTCCTCGTAGGACTGAGACACACAGGGGTTCAGAGTGGATCACTTCGGATCCCAGAGCCGTTTGCAAAGAACACATGTTAGAACTTAGAAACAGCCAATCTTCATCGGTTTCATTCGGAAATATCTACGGACATACTCTCCGCCGTCTTGAGCACAGAGAGGAACAGTGCCCTCTAGTGGTCAAGTAAATAATTACATTACAACGTGACATTTTGACGTTGTGGTGCGTGTTCTTCGTAAACTGCTCTGGGTATCCAAAGGGATCAACTCGGAACATGCCTCCGATCTAAAGTAGCTGGCCTGGTCCCCTCACCTCCCCTCTGGGGTAGCGGTACTGATCTCATAGTGGTCCACTCACCTCCCCCTTGGGGTAGCGGTAGCGGTATTTGTCCTGATCCCTCAATGCGAACTCTAGAGGAAAGCTGTGCTGGATCTCCTCGTACATCATCTCCTCACAGACGCCCTGGAGGGTGGAGAGAAGAAGAGCGTGAGACCGTACGGAGGCAGGGCGGTGTGGACGGAGCAGAGGGGTGTGGGGACGCTGCTGAGGAGAGACTCACGGCGTCTATCTCGTTGAGAGCCTTCCACTGTTCGTAAGGAACTCCCAGGACCTCAGCGGTCTGGATGGTCCTCTTCATCTGGCTGGTCCACACCTTCAGCTCCTTGATCTGCTGCTCCTCTATGAACTTCCTCAAGCACTGGCCAAACTGGAACATGGAGAGACATGACGTTGTATTACAGCACCACTGCATCGTGCATGTGGAGGCTATCCAATCCTGATCAAACATCTGGATCCTGACTGAACGTACGTCTCTGCCGCGGGCTGACAGGCCCGAGTCGCCGCCAATGCGTCCCTGGATGTTGAGGTCGCTCTCGCCATGGCGACAAAGGTAGATGGAGCGCGGCGTGATGTGGATGTTCATCAGGTAGTACACGATCCGGCTCTGGATGTGGTCCAGGACCCGGTTCACCAGGAACCGCAGACCCACGTCCATGACCTTGATGTAGGACAGGTCCCTGAAGGCAGAAGGAGAAGCCCTCATGACATGCACCGCGTGGACACCGCTGGTCCAGGAGCCTGTGGACTGGCGGACCTCACCGGTCCAGCACCTCGTCCAGAGGCTGGTAGGATGTCTCGTAACACTCAATCCTCTTCATGAAGTCCTCCACAGCTGCTTCTGTGTTGCAGTTGATGTAGTCGGGGCTGCCCAACTTCACCTGCTGTAGAGGCGGGATGGAGATTAGTTAGCGTTAGTTTAGTTAGAGTAGTAGAGTAGTAGATTAGTTAGCGTTAGTTTGGAGGGAAGGCCTCGTTCTTAACCTTTAGTTACATTAGTTAAGAATCAAATATATTATAGAGACGTCACTGTAATAATTAATTCATCCAACTGATGAATTGAACTTGATATGAAGCGTCGTACCACGATGTTTGCTGCGATGACCTCTGGGTCCTCACACACCGACTCCACGAAGAACACCTGCCGGGAGGAAACACACATCCTGAAGGTCAGACCGCTCGTTATCGTTAGTGAACGACCGCTCTGCGCGAGCAAGTGAAAGTCGAACCGCCTGGTGCACGTTAGTGAAGGTTTGACCGCTCGGTGCTCGTTAGTGAACATCCGACCGCCTGCCGCTAGTTAGTGAACGTCCAACTGCTCGTTAGTGAACGTACCTTGAAGTCGTTTTGCTCAGCGAAGCGGACAATGGTGGCCCTCCGCTCGCGCGTCGTGTTTGTGGCGTCGAACACCTGAGGAGACGAGGTGGTGAGTGAGACACTGGAGGGGAGTGGTCACACTTATAGAAGTCAGCATAGATCACAGGCCAGCGCTCCTACGACGCAAAAAGTAATCACTACTCTCACCAACGTACTTGTGCCAGTAATAGTAGTGCAGTGTGAAGCGTCTGCATGAACTTCGCAATAACGAGGCATAGTGTTACGAGTAGTGTGTGTGTGTGCGAGAGGTGTGTGTGTGAGTGGCGTCAGCGAGTGAGTGCGGAACCCTCCGGCAGCAAGGCGGTTATCAGTTTTTGTTTGCCGGGCGGCAGTGTGAACGCAGCTTTAAAAAAACGGCGTGTCGCGATTCTGCCTTCTCACACTGCGAGACAGGTTTGTGTCGCGATTTCGGTTTTGATACGCATATTGTTACAGCCCTATGGTGCAGTATAGTGTAGTATAGTATAGTATAGTATAGTGAGTATAGTGTAGTATGAGATTCAACTTTATTGTCATTTAGCAGAGTACAGTGTATATTGTAGTATATGGTTGGTGTATGCTGTAGTATAGTGTAGTATAGAAATGTAGTGTAATATAGTGTAGTATAGAATAGTATAGTGTAATGTAGTGAGCGTAGTGTAGTATGGTGTGATGTGTAGTATAGTCTAGTGTAGTGTGTAACTCTACTCACGGCCACCTGCCCCCCCCCTCCAGTGAGGTACTGATGGACATCACTCAGTGCTGACAGCGCACACTGCCTGGAGGTGAGTGAGATATGAATCATTATTAACGTAATGTCTTAACGATGGACACAATAGGCAGGAACTATATTGAGGAACCAAAAAATGTAATCGTAGTTGTATAGGAATAAATAAAAAGTATTGATTATTCCTAGAGCCATAAGGCCAACTAACAGACGATAAATGTTCGTTATAAACACTGAATATTATTAAGATGAGCCCCTACATACTACAACTGTTTTATACACTATTAAAGGGGTAGTTCGGAATTTTGGACATCGGACCTCATTTCCAAGAGAGCCAGCGTGTTATTAATCATTGGAGACCGGAACACTTTTAATTCAGTCCTTCTAGTTGCAGAAATCGCTGGTGCTAGGCTAGCGCAAGTCGAGGGGAACTGCTAGCCAGCCAATAAGAACAGTTTTACCCACTCCACAGTACACCTGAGGCAAACCAATTATAACTGTCTGTTGATAGAATAATGTTAGAAATAAAACTATCCTTGTATCGCAATGATCGCATTACATTTTGAGGGACTTTTTTGAGGGACTTTCTAAGCAGCAACGGAATTTCACTTTCACAATTCACAACAGTTCACACCAGCAGAAGGTAAACAGAGAAGCGCACTCCAGGTAATATCAGTCTGCCGCAGCCTGCTTCCAATTACAGGGATTATAAACTAAATGCGATGCAAGGGTAGTTTTATTTACATTATTATTCTAATAATGCATATATACATTATTCTATCAACACAGACATTTAAATCGATGGTCTGGCGTTATAATTGGTGTGCCTCAGGTGTACTGTGGAGTGGGTAAAACTGTTTTTATTGGCAGGCTAGCAGTTCCCCTCGACTTGTGCTAGCCTAGCACCAGCGATTTCTGCAACTAGAAGGACTGAATTAAAAGTGTTCCGGTCTCCAATGATCAATAACACGCTGGCTCACTTGGAAATGAGACCCGATGTCCAGAACCCTGAACTGCCCTTTAAAGTGCAGAACTTACCGCCGGATCTTTAGCCCTTCCTCGTTGTCTGTGCGGAAGAACTCAAAGGATTTGTAGATCTTCATGAAGTCTCTCCTGTATTGGCCCACGTTGAACTCTGGGCAGGAAGGAGATTCACACATGTTTATTTTCAGAATAATTAAATGTGAACTTTGGTTGTTGGTGTGGCTGCCGTGGGCCACCTGCAGGTACCTTTGGTGGGCACACCGATCCAGTTAAGGTAGCGGGTTAACTTCTTTGAGATGTAGGTCTTCCCTCGCGCCGGGAGGCCCACGGTCACGATGAGGGTCGGGCAGTTGGTCATGCATACTGAGGGAGGAGGGACAAAACCATTCAAGATGAGACAAACCAATCAAAAGCATTCTAGATGAGACAGACCAGTCCAAACAGTTCTAGATGAGACAGACCATTAAAGGAAAACTGAAAACAGTGCAACAGTAATACACCTTAACTTTAACAATTCATAAGCAAAATAATACTTTATTCTAGAAAGACCTGGCGCTACACTTGAGGTATCTGAGGTCTGCAGGTTGGAAAGTCTCACAGAAGAGTTGTATACATGAGTTTGTGTATACATACATACATACATACATACATACCTAAATCTTCTGAGACTTTCCAAGAAGTACTCCTCAGACCTCAGATACCTCACGTGTAACAACGCCAGGTCTTTTTATAAATACATTTTTTATTTATGTTCTATTTCGGTTATTAATTGATGCCGTTTTACTGTTACATTGTTTACAACATTAGAAATTTAAAACGTACAATTTGTACATTTAAAAAAAAAAACCTGACAAAGACCAGACCTTAGACCACAGTGTTTGTAGAGGCCGGACTATATTTCCCTTGCATTGCTCAAGACTTTTGTAAACACCATCCTATTAAATTATGCAATTTTGTTGACCGCACATCAGGCGTTATTATCAGATAAGATCCACGCGTCACCGCCATCTGCCTCTTGGATAACATTTAACTCAGTTAGTCAGCAAACACGACCCCACGTCCCTCTCCTTGCCGGCGAGTCTTACCCCTTCTCTGAAATATAGGCGCTTCAGGCAATCCGTTCTTACACGGAGTCCAGATCTTCCTCAGCGGGTTCTGGGTGAGAGAACAGGTCTCCAGGTGGACGTCTTGGTGATCCATGGTCCTTCCAACGCCTTCATGAAATAACGCACTAGCGGACTGGTGGCTTTTATATCTCCCATCAGCTGAGGAACAGCGCCACCGTAACGACTGTAATAGACATCAGCTGAGGAGCAGCGGCTCTGTTACCGTAACGACTGTAATATACCTACAGCTGCTTGTCTTGTAGTAGGACAATACATTGGAGTCAATTGTACTAACATGAACTAATATTTATGTTGCTAATGTGTATGTCTAGTATGATACAACATACAAGCTGGCTTAAATACGGTTTAAATCTGTGCAAACGACTGAGTTTACGATATTGAGACCATTGTAGGTTTACCGTAACAACAACACGGCCTCGGGGGTTCATGCAGCACACATGGCTAGGGAATGCACTGCCGCTTGACCAATCACAACGAAGCAACATGAGGACGGCCAATGGGAGGAGAGGACGGCCACGTCCACAGCTGTGGACCGAGAAAACTGTAAACAACCGGGGCGCGTGTCGAGTGGTCATGAACCCTGAACTTTATTCTCTTCATGTGTCATTAATGAACTAATGAATTAATGGACACAACCACTACTTTGATTCGGCTAGCAGAGCAACATCGTTGGTTTTCTGTCCATTCGTTTCTTTCATTTGGTGCAACACAATGAAGATTTTACGGTGTAATGATTAACCGATCATTTAATTAGTCGAGTTACCCGTGTAGGCAGTGGCGGACTCAGACTGTTTGAAGGACAGGTGCGAAAAAATAAAAAGGGCACATTCTGCACAACATGGGGCCCCACCAGCACGCAAAAGGCTATGACGCATCATGTATGATGAATTTCATAGACTTCAGAGTCAGAATTGTGACTTTAATCTCAGAATTCTGAGATTAAAGTCAAAATTGTGACTTTAAACTCTAGAGGGCACATCATCATAATTTATTGTATGGAGGGGCACCCTAAAGGGTACTCAATCATTTTTTGCACGTGTAAAGGGGAGCCAATAAGGCACTTCCTCTCATTTTCACCACTCTAGAGGGCACTTAAGCAACACTTTTTCAACCATGGAGGCACCAGAAAGGGAGAAGGGCACTAGAAGGGCACTCATTAAGGCACGTTATCGAATGTTCTTGCTCTAGAGGGCACATCATCATAATTTGTTGTGCGAAGGGGCACCCTAGAGGGCACCCAATAATTTTTTGCACGTGTAAAGGGCAGCCAATAAGGCACTTCCTCTCATTTTCGCCACCCTTGAGGGCACTTTAGCACGCTTTTTTCAACCATGGAGGCCCCCCCCAGTCCGCCACTGTGTGTAGGCCTACTTAATAAATCTAATAATTAAATACTTTTGGTGTGAGGGTTTGTTCTGCAGTTATCACATGAATATGAAGTACCCCTAGTAAGAAATACCAATACTACTTATTGTTATTATGCATGCAGTGAGGTTCACAAGCTTTACAAACAAAATACAACACGTCCTACATAGCTTTAATAAATACACTACCTACAAAATATGTTTTAAATACACTACCTACTAAATGTTTTTTTTTAAATACACCACCTACCAAATGTGTTTTAAATACAAGTGCTAGTTTAGGGTTCGCCTCCAATGAGGTGAGGCTAGACTCAGAGGCGTCACTAGGTTTTAAGGACAGGGGGGGCTTAGCCCCAAGGAGATGCACAGGATGTTTCACAAACAGCTAGCAAAGACTGAGAAATGATTTATTAGTTACTAGTAGTTATTTATTAATATTTATTAACAGTCTTTTTTTAATACAGTAGAACAATAAACAAAGGTTTGCAAAGTAGCAGTATGTTTACAGCATTAACAAGAAAAAAAATTGCTACAATTACAAGTTACTTGGTGGAAGCATCAAAGAATTCCGTCTGTTTTTAAGGGTGGCAAATCGGTCTATCACTCTGTTGTGACTCAGATGCTGAAGCTCTGCTTTTTCAATTGACATGACTGCAAGACTGTGAAGTCTTTTCTGACCCATTGTTTGACGCAGCCAGGAGTGCAGCCGACGCAGTGCACTAAAGGACCTTTCACATGAGCAGCTGCTTACAGGTACTGTTAGGGCAACTTGGATGGTTGCCTTCAGAGAGGGAAACATGTCTGAGTCAAGAAGGTTGTGCACAGACAAGATATCTTCAGGTGAACATCCAGCCTCTGTTTTCCGGGCAAGAAAGTTTCTGGCCACCAGAACCTCCTCTGTTTTCAGGTCAATGCTGTAGTGTTTTGCAAGTTCATTCAAGTGTGATTCACACAAGAAGGTCTCACATTTAGGACTGCATGCCTGGATGCCTTTTAGTAGCCCTGCATCTACACTGCAAAATCTTTGCTCAAGCTCGCCAACCATCCTATCCATACAAGGGAAGAATAACTCTCTTTTCAATGTGTCTGAGTTGTTCAGTTCAGTGCGTGAACCTGCAGTTGCCTCCAGCACAAAATCCTCCATTCTCCTCTGTTTATGCCTTGTCTTGGCACCTGGTTCTGGGATACTGTGGGTGTGGCACAGGGCTTTGGTTCTCTCATATAGCTCCGTGGCAAATGCATCTGTGCGTTTGCCCTTAAGTGTGTCACACACTGCTTGTTTGCAGATCAAAGCTTCTGCCAGGTCTAAAGTCTTTTTCTGAAGGAGCTTGTAGAGTCCTTCGGTTACAGACAGAAGTGACTGAAACATCAGTAGTGCGTAGACTGCTGAGAACTTATAGAGCTTTGCTCTGAGACCAACAGCTATGGGGGAGCGAATGGCAGAAAGGCACTCCAAAATGGCAGGCAATGTCTCAAGAACTGCATTGATCGATCGCAACTGACATGCCCAGCGAGTGTTTGAAAGTTGCACAAGCTCAGTTGTTGTCAACCCAAGCCTTGTCTGAGCCTCCATGAACTTATGATGATTCACTAGGGAGGTGCTGAAGAAAGAGTACACACACTCCAACAAGCTGAAAAGCTCCACAGCCTCTGGGATGGCTTTGCAAGTATGGCACAACACCGGGTTAAGTTCATGAGCATAACAATGCACATAAATAGCTTCAGGATGGAACCTTCTAAAATGTGCTTGTACACCTCCAGTGGACGCACTCATGACGGCTGCACCATCATAGGTTTGTGCTACACACTTAAGCTCTGCAAGACCATTGTTTTGGATCTGCTGCTGCAGCTCATTTGCAATGGACTTGGCATCAAATGATTTTATCTCTGCAAGTGCTAGGAAACGTTCTTTCACTTCCCCCTCTGACACATACCTGACACAAACAGCTAACTGCTCAGATTTTTCATCCCTTGCCTCATCTGCCATGATGGCATAGATTTTGGACTTTGTCATTTCAGACACAATGACACTAGTAACTTCCTAGGCACAACAGTCAATCATCTCATTCTGGGATGTTGGTGAGATATACTGAGCATTTGATGGGGGATTATGTTTTTGGAGAAAAGGATCAAATTCCTTCAAAAGCTCCATGCACGCAAGAAAATTCCCTCTGTTTGTGCTGTCTCTACCTTCATCACGGCCACGAAAAGGGAGTCCCTGTCTCCCTAACATAGAAGTGACTGCAACGATTCGCTTGAGATACTCTCTTCTCTCTACTATCTCACTCACATTTGCAGATGCTATCATCTGAGCAACGTTTCCCTGTTTGCTAGTTGCCTGGTAGCTTTTCCATGCAACAACACTGTCCTTATGTGTTTGTGCCATCTCATGCTTGCCAAAGATGACTAAAGCTTTCTTCCAGTTCTTGCAACCACTACTGACCAAACTATCATGTTTGATGTTTTTGCCAAACACTCTACATGGGAAGCAGAAAGCTGTATTCTGGTTGACTGAATATTCTAACCAGTTGTGCTTTTCAAACCAGCTGTGGTGAAATGCTTGCTTCTGCATACCAAAACTATCTTGTGGGTAGCTCTTCAGCTTTACCTGTCTGGGCCCTGTGTCTTTGGCACCTAAATCAAACCCTGTAGTGGAGTGAGTTGCTGAAGCTGCTTCATCATTTTCCCTCTCTTGGTCTGTTTGCTCTCCTTCTCTCTCTGTAATAAGTTGATCTTCCTCTGCCTCTGGATCCCCTTGCTCTCTCTGACTTGACCTTGCCTGTTGATCTTTTTCTCCCTCAGCATCTCCTTCTGCCTGACCCTTCAAGATACACAATGAAGTGAATTAACTGATTAACATAGAGGCTAATGCCATGACTTTCGCTCAGAACACAATAATTGTTTGCTCCCAAATATTTTGAAGTCGCACAGATTACATTTTGGGCACATATGTGACTAAAATGGTTGTAATTTCAAGCCCTCAAAAATATTACTTAATTATTTGAATTAAAGTAATATTTGGGTCAGGCTAATCTGGTTTACATCTGTATATAACTTCACATAACTTCAGCCCCCCTAAAACAGGCCTAACGACGCCACTGGCTAGACTGCAGTACCCATGATAGAACAGCAGGGGTCGCTGTCTCCCCTTAGACGGCATCATTAATATTACGTTGCGATCATAACCTAAAGAAATACGGCGTCGCCCATTGGTTAAGTAATAGTAGTTAATGGCCAGAACTCATTGATACTCAATCTAATAACGTTTTAATGAAATGAATGTCAAGCGGTATCTTTCCAAATAAAATGGAGATGATCATCCACTGAGATGCTTTCCTAAAGAATAGAACATGTATTGTTGCATTGTAGCATTTTTCTCATTGACTTCGAATGAATGCGGATGTTCAATAAGAGGATCAACTACCAACAGTCCAGTCTGATCTATCAACGTCCCGCAGGAATATAAACCCATACATACGACCAGAGCTCCAGGTAAACAAGACCGTCCAACAAAAGCGCGCGTCCATGCGCGCGGGCACGGCTGCAGCCACCATGAAGCGCGTGACCTCTCACCCAGATAACGCAGCGCCAAGCGTCGAGCATTACGCATTACGCACTGTGTGTTGTTGTGTGACGGGCTGCTGGGCACACATGGAGAACAACGCGACCTAACGAAGCGGCGGGCCGCTGAGAAGAGGTTCAGATCAACGGGAAATGAGAACACAAACCATGAAACTCAGGGGACAGAGAGAGACGGCTCCTGCAGCCAGACCAGTAAGCTGTAAGCTGCAGGCAGTCAACGAGGAACCCGGTCCTGAGTGGCATCATTCCCTGAAACGTTTGACCCCTTATCAGGTCAATGCTCCTTTACAGCCCCGTAGTTCAGAAAGCTCTCACAGCACATTCATCTGGATCCAGCCCAATGGAAATAGATCATTTATTTATTATAATTTATTCCATAATATCAACTAATATGTGATAGTCTCCTAGCTTGTTTGAATGCTGCTTCTTAGAAGTGACCTATATCGCATTAAGCCACACATTCAGCGGTGGCGGCTCAGAGAAGAGGAGATCTTTCCCAGAATGACAAAAATATTTCACCCCACTGTAACCATCTCTGAGGACACCACATGTTCCCCGTACCCTAACCCAGGATACACAGAGACAATCCGTACCACAGCTACAGGCCCACCAAACCATCCCCCCCAAGATGCTGAAGTGATTGCCCCCACCCCCCTCTCCACAGCCAGACGGACAGTAACCTTCACTCCTCAACCCCTCACTCCTCAACCTGTAACTCAACCCTCCTCAACTGTAGACCTACAAAGAGTTCTACTGTACAGAGGAAGTGTGTAGCTCTCTAAGAGTGTTGAGCTACCTCACCACAGAACAGCAGGCTGCTATGAATCACTTTAGTGGAAATGCTCCACTAAAGTCACCCAGGAGAGGCTGGCCCCTGAGGCTGCTCAGAGCCAAGGAGAGGCTGGCCCCTGAGGCTGCTCAGAGCCAAGGAGAGGCTGACCACTGAGGCTGCTCAGAGCCAAGGAGCCTTACCGTGGAGGCTGCAACTCGCAAGACAGTCAAGACTAGTTTTCCATGTATTCGTTGATAGATCGACTCCTAGATTCGTTGATAGATCGACGATTCAAAACTGGTTGGAAGTGTAACCCCTACCTGTCCGGTGTCGCGTGGAGGATCCCCTCATAATCACCGGTACCGCGGTTGTTTTCCTAGGCGCGGTGCGGAACGCGTCAATGTGCAGCGCTGGAGCCACCACACCGTCAGACTCCATCTGGAGAACTTATCACCGCGACACGCCCCTTCTGCGTCCGCAGACACACACACACGCACGCACGCACACACGCACGCACGCACGCGCGCGCACACGCATACGCACACACACTGCAATCGCGTTTTACAACATGTTTTCATGTATGCTTCCACTTGTTTAGTTGTATGTTTTTCTTACACCATAATGAACTATGTGGCTGTTATTATTTATTTATCCTGTAGGCGAAGTGGTGAACTCTATTAAAACAATAACAAATCAATATTTAGGATACTTGGTCTTTGTATCCCTTGATGCAGGGTCGCAATGCTAATACTCAATAGTATAATTTATCCTAGAAAATAAATGTATATAATACAATTACAATTACACATTTTATGATACAGCTAAAAGATATTGTTTTTAGCTGTGCAACGGTGTGCGGTGGTTGTGCGTGCTGTTTGTCCGAGTGGTGGTTCCGTAGCCCAGCAGAAGCCGGCTAGGATCTCAAACACTCTACTGCCTCTCTATTTCAATCGTTTCATATTTAGAAGACAAATGTAATAATACTGTGCAGGACACGTATGTACACATATGTAGCATCCCCTGTGCATGTGTATTATACCATCATGCAGCACCTTGACATCATAATTCAACTCATTCAGGTTATGGCTGTGTCTAAGTGTTGTCTAAGTGTTGATCTACTTTGTGTTTGTGCCCCATTCAGTAATACGTTGCCTTTCAAACAATCATACAAATCCAATCATACAAATTTTATTGAACATTTTAAACGGTTAAAACACATCAGAGGCACAAGGCGTGAGTCAGGAAATTGGATTCTGAAAAAAACACAAAAGCTACGAATGTTTCAGTCAGCCTCTCAGCCTCTCAGCCTCTTAGCCTCTCAGCCTCTCAGCCTCCAGGCAGGTCAGCCTCTCAGCCTCTTAGCCTCTCAGCCTCTTAGCCTCTTAGCCTCTCAGCCTCTCAGCCTCTCAGCCTCTTAGCCTCTCAGCCTCTCAGCCTCTTAGCCTCTCAGCCTCTCAGCCTCCAGGCAGGTCAGCCTCTCAGCCTCTCAGCCTCCGGGCCGGTCAGCCTCTCAGCCCGTGCTGCTCGTCCTCCACCCAGACCACCCCTACTCCGCCCAGACCGCTCCTGCTCCACCCCCAGACCGCTCCTACTCCACTCAGACCACCCCTACTCCGCCCAGACCGCTCCTGCTCCACCCCCAGACCGCTCCTACTCCACTCAGACCACCCCTACTCCGCCCAGACTGCCCCTACTCCTCCCACGCTGCTCTGCTCGTCCTCCCCACTCTCTGCTGCCTCGGGCGCCGGCCTCTTGCGTCTCTTGATGAGCAGCGGGTTGTTGGAGGTGTCCAGGTCTTTGATCTTCACCTGGTCGTAGTCCACGCGCATGGTGGCCAGAGCGCTGGTCATCTCCTCCTGTCCGTGAGAACACAGGTTTCTGTTGTTATGATGCTTGAACCGGGCGCTCTGCCGCCCCCCGGTGGCTCCTCTTATGAACCAGGGCACGGTGTATTGGTGTATTGTGTGCTCTGCCGCCCTCTGGTGGCTCCTGTGGTGTATGTGTTTTATCGCAGTGTTCAGCCTCACCTTCACGTCGTCCCATAGCTCTCTCTCCTCCGTCAGGACCCTGGAGGTGTGGAGCAGGGTGGGCGGGACCTCCATGGACTGCTGCCGTACGGAACCAAGGAAACACAAAGTCACGCGCTGGACACCAACAGGTTCATGACAGAGGGTGTGTTCTTAAAGGTACACTCACACTGATCCAGGGGTGGTTCATAAACTGTCCGATGGTCATCCTCTCATTAGGATCCGTCTTCAGTAACTGGACGATGAGCTGTTTGGCTGCACAACCAGAACCAGGACCAGAACCAGGACCAGAACCAGAACCAGAACCAGAACCAGGAGGGAGCAGGCCGGAGAGAGCAGAGGACAGAGTCACACGTTGGCCCGCACAGCAGACCTGGAGATACCAGGACAGCAGGTGAGCCAGCAGAGGATCCTGAGTAACAGAGTTTCTATCCCTCACCTTGGTCCGAAACATCCTCCCACTCCGGGGTGGGGAACTCGTACTGACCCATCCGGATCCTCTGCTTCATGCCGGGGGAGATGGCCGCCCCCGTGTTGGAGTAGAAGGGGGGGAACCCACACAGCCTGCCGAGAAGGAACAATCAGGACGCGGCGGTTGGACACGCAAGCAGGCACGCACACACACCTCACGCACACACACCTCACGCACACACACCTCACGCACGCACACCTCACGCACGCACACCTCACGCACGCACACCTCACGCACGCACACCTCACGCACGCACACCTCACGCACGCACACCTCACGCACACACACCTCACGCACACACACCTCACGCACGCACACCTCACGCACGCACACCTCACGCACGCACACCTCACGCACGCACACCTCACGCACACACACCTCACGCACACCACACAGCGATACTCACAGGATGTACATGATGACACCAAGAGACCACATGTCACATGACTTGTCATACTTCTCCGGACCGAGCACCTCGGGGGCTGACGGACAGACAGCCGCACCGTCACCATGAGGACAGACAGACGCACCGTCACCATGAGGACAGACAGACGCACCGTCACCATGAGGACAGACAGACGCACCGTCACCATGAGGACAGACAGACGCACCGTCACCATGAGGACAGAAAGACACAACGTCACCATGAGGACAGGACAGACATACAGACAAAACGTCACCATGAGGACAGGAGGACAGACGGACAGACACAACGAGGACAGAGCATCAGGTTACTGACAGACAAACACAACCCAACGTAAACACCACTGCACCGCAGCCGCACGCAGACGACACACAGAGCGGTGAGGATGGAGACACCACCTACACACGGCCTGGTGGAGAAAGACCCTCTGAATGTAGAGACCTTACCGACGTAGTAGGGCGTGTAGCAGGGGGTCTGCAGGGAGTTGTGGATGGTGGTCTCCTTAGCGAAGCCAAAGTCGGTGAGCTTGAGGACGGCATTGCTCTCCTTAGTGGAGTACAGCAGGTTCTCTGGCTAGAGAGAGAGAGGGGTAGAGAGACACGTGAAGGTTACTACACTGGAACGAGGAGGAGGACCATGTTATCACTACATGTTAATACAGCAGGTTCTCAGGCTAGAGAGAGAGAGGGGTAGAGAGACACGTGAAGGTTACTACACTGGAACGAGGAGGAGGACCATGTTATCACTACATGTTAATACAGCAGGTTCTCTGGCTAGAGAGAGAGAGGGGTAGAGAGACACGTGAAGGTTACTACACTGGAACGAGGAGGAGGACCATGTTATCACTACATGTTAATACAGCAGGTTCTCAGGCTAGAGAGAGAGAGGGGTAGAGAGACACGTGAAGGTTACTACACTGGAACGAGGAGGAGGACCATGTTATCACTACATGTTAATACAGCAGGTTCTCTGGCTAGAGAGAGAGAGGGGTAGAGAGACACGAGAAGGTTACTACACTGGAACGAGGAGGAGGACCATGTTATCACTACATGTTAATACAGCAGGTTCTCAGGCTAGAGAGAGAGAGGGGTAGAGAGACACGTGAAGGTTACTACACTGGAACGAGGAGGAGGACCATGTTATCACTACATGTTAATACAGCAGGTTCTCTGGCTAGAGAGAGAGAGGGGTAGAGAGACACCTGATGGTTACTACTGTCACGAGGAGGACCATGTTATCACTACATGTACTATATGTTATTACAGTTATAGAGGAGGATCATGTTATCACTACATGTTATCACTACATGTTACTACAGCAGGTTCTCAGGCTAGAGAGAGAGGAGGTAGACCATGTAATGATTATGAAGCTCATCGTGAGGATCATCTACCTTCACATCTCGGTGGGCCACGTCCATGCAGTGCAGGAACTGGATGGCCGAGCCGATGTCCCGCATGATGTCAGAAGCCTCTGTGGACACAAACCCCCCGGTTACAGAAGACAGGACCGCCCGGTTACAGGGGACAGAAACCCCCATCACCTCCTCCATCACCTCCTTCTCACTCTGCCCCGCCCCTTCTCCATCACCTCCATAACTTCCTCCTCACTCTGCTCCGCCCCTCCATCACCTCCTCCTCACTCTGCCCCGCCCCTCCATCACCTCCTTGTCACTCGGCCTGCCCCTCCATCACCTCCTCGTCACTCGGCCTGCCCCTCCATCACCTCCTCCTCACTCTGCCCCGCCCCTCCATCACCTCCTCCTCACTCTGCCCCGCCCCTCCATCACCTCCTCCTCACTCGGCCTGCCCCTCCATCCTTCAACATGGAGGTTAGTTCTGTGGACCTCACCTCTCTCTGTGAAGGCCTGGTCACCTCGCTGTTGGATACGACTGAACAGCTCTCCGCCCTCCATGCTGGGGACAGGAGACATCAAATATAGATAACATATATGACATGATGAATTGCTTGCTGATGAATATTCATTTTGAGACAGTTGGTAATTAGTTTTGTTACTTTCTGATCAGGCCATAGATGTTCTGTCTTTCATTTCAGAAGTCTGGTTACATTAAGCTAACCCGCTATGACAGCCAATCAGGACGTTAAGCTAGACCTGGAGAACACCCACTAACACTCTGACAGCCAATCAGGACGTTAAGCTAGGCCTGGAGAACACCCACTGACCCTCTGACAGCCAATCAGGACGTTAAGCTAGGCCTGGAGAACACCCACTAACCCTCTGACAGCCAATCAGGACGTTGTTCTCCACCAAACACTCAAACTAAGGGATTGAAATCAATCAGTCCTTAAAAAACTGAACACAAGACAATGCAAATAGAGACCCTTTAACACATAAGAGGGGGGAGACCTCCTTAATGGAAGAGCTAAAGCGAGCAGAGATGTTCCTCACCACTCCATCACCATGAGCAGGCACCTCCTGCCCTGGTGCAGGTTCTCATAGAGGCTGAGGACCCGGACGATGTGCGGCCCGGCCAGAGCCCGGCAGTGCAGCTCCATCTCGCGCCGGGCCTTCGGAGTGTCGTACAGGATCTGGGGAGGAACCCCGTCCAGAGAGGCTTTAGATCCCTGGTTCCTTGGTCCCTAACCACTAGACTCTCCTGGTCTTGTGTCCTTGTTCTTTAGTCCCTAACCACTAGCCTCTCCTCCCTGGTTTCCTTGGTCCCAAACCAGTAGACTCTCCAGCCCTTGGTTCCTTGGTCCCTAACCACTAGACTC
Organism: Micromesistius poutassou; assembly: GCF_964030765.1. Taxonomy (NCBI): domain Eukaryota; kingdom Metazoa; phylum Chordata; class Actinopteri; order Gadiformes; family Gadidae; genus Micromesistius; species Micromesistius poutassou. The sequence continues at coordinate 218,446 of NC_140272.1, forward strand.
TCCTCTCTTGTTTCCTTGGTCCCTAACCACTAGCCTCTCCTCCCTGGTTTCCTTGGTCCCTAACCAGTTGACTCTCCAGCCCTTGGTTCCTTGGTCCCTAACCACTAGACTCTCCTCTCTTGTTTCCTTGGTCCCTAACCACTAGCCTCTCCTGCCCTTCATTCCTTGGTCCCTAACCACTACTCCCCCCGTGGTTCCTTCGCCCACTAAGTGGAAGTGCGTTATCAGACCGTTAAATGAGAGTGCTCAGTCTAGAGAACATGTGCGTCACTCAGACTTTCTAATGGATCATAGAGTAGCGGAAGTGCAACTGTTTGGTTTTATAGAGAGAATTGGGCAAATAAAATTATTTCTCGAGACTTTTAGCAAACAGTAGCTGGCCCTGGCAGCGGGTTGAACGTATTGAGAAGTATAAATCTTTTGCGTGGTTATGAGGAGATCCGAGATGGTGGAGCCAGTTTGGACTCAACATCCCCACTGGTTACCCCAACCCGCCTAACAATAACCTAACAGTAACCTTAATCCTGACTCAGCATCCCTATTGGTTAGCCTAACCCTAGCCCTAACCACAAGGCCAAACACAACCCAGAGTCTGACTTCCTGTGTTTAGTCTCTAAAGGCTCCATGGCCACCACTGACGTCATCGACGACCTCTTGTCTACATTATTTACCAGTGAACCAGATGAGCTACGAGGTCATACTGGTCTCCTGTCCTCATCCTGTCCTCTTTCCTCATCTTCATCATCAGTAAAACTTTTTTATTATATATTTTGAGCTAAACAATCATTCCAGTGGAGGAATCTGAACAGATGTACACCATTAGGAACTGTTAGCCTTCAGAATGAAGCAGCGGGACCAATCAGAAGCCTCCTGGACCAGTGACTGGCCAGGACCAGTGATGGACCAGTACCGGATGGACCTGGACCAGGACCAGTGGCTGACCATGACCAGTGATGAACGGGCCTGATCGATGACTTGCTCTTTTTTTACTCTTCTTGTTCCGGTGTCTCCGTACGTACGACCCAGACTCGAGCTCACCTTGAGGGCACACTTCTGACGGGTCTTCTTGCAGAAGCACTGCAGCACTTTGCCGTTGATGCCGAAGCCCAGGACCCGGGCCGTGAGCGTGTAGTCCTGGGTCACCGAGGTCCTCCTGAACTCCAGCGGGACAGGAGCTTCTGTCGGGACCACCGGGTTCCCTGGACCGGAGAAGAACCCGCTCCGGGTGGTCCCCTGAGGGTCAGGACTCTGCTGGTCCTCGGTGTGGTTCTGCATGTTGACCTGAAGACCCTCACTGGCTCCCGGCCGGTGGTCCTCCCCTCCGCGTCATCCTCTTCAGTTCGAGTCCCGGAGGAGCCCGTTTCTTTCCGTGGTGAAATATATTTGAAACAGCTAAGAAGCTTTCACAGCAGATGCACACGAAGACGCGTTGATATGAACGGATCTGATAACAGTAGAAGATAACGGGAGACCGAACTGAAGCCGTGACTCGGTCCTCTCCCTGCAGGGTGTGGGTCCATCCCCGCTGCTTCCTGCTGATCATCTGAATCCTCTTAAAGACACACGACGGATTAACGAGATGGCGCATCTGATCATATTAAAGAATACTATGTGTGTATACCACTTTATGTTAAAGATAAAGATTTTAAAAAAAAAAATCCGCTTCCATGTTTTGAATTGCTGTATCTATTCATATGTTTAGACACCATCACAAAAATGACAAAGCATGTTGGTCTTCACACGGTTTTAACTTCAAAGGTCCCATGATGACATAAGTGTTTATTATTGTTTATTTCTAATGCAATTTTTTTTGTAACACAGAAATTGTATTAATAATTGTACTTATTATACATGTACTGATCAAAGAAAGGCAAAGAAATATCTTCTCAAAGGACGGCTTCAGTAAACTCTGATACTTCATGAATGGACGCCTTCTCTCTATAATGACTCGTGTTCTGTTCAACAGCTGCTGGGGCTCCGGGTGACTGCAGCCTCGGTCTGGCCCTGCAGGGCCTGGTCCAGGGCCTGGTCCAGGGCCTGGTCCAGGCCCTGGTCCAGGGCCTGGTGCAGGGCCTGGTGCAGGGCCTAGACTAGTCCAGGGCCTAATCCAGGGCCTGGTCCAGGGCCTAATCCAGGGCCTGGTCCAGGGCCTGGTCCAGGGCCTGGTCCAGGGCCTAGACTAGTCCAGGGCCTGGTCCAGGGCCTAGACTAGTCCAGGGCCTAGTCCAAAGCCTAGTGCAGGGCCTGGTCCAGGGCCCGGTCCAGGACCTTCTGGTCCTCCACGGCGTAGGGCATGGTGACGCGGAGCTGCGTCTGGGCCTCCATGCTGCGCTCCATGGTCTCATAAGCGTTGGAGTTCCCCGACCAGCAGCGCCGGGCCACCTGTCAAACACACCCAGGAGGAGGAGCCGTCAGACCCTGCGGACCTTCTCCAGGAGGGATGGGCCCCCAGTTCCCCCTGTAGTCCCTCTCTGTACAGAGAGGGACTACAGCCTTACCCCGTTGGAGACGTCCCAGTTGAGCATCAGACTGGCTCGCTTCGCCGCTTCCTCCGACCCGTCCAGAACCAGACCAAAGCCTCCGTTCATCACCTCCCCCCTGGAGGGAACAAAACCCAGAACCCTCAGGTCATCACCTCCCCTCTGGAGGGAACAAAACCCAGAACCCTCAGGTCATCACCTCCCCTCTGGAGGGAACAAAACCCAGAACCCTCAGGTCATCACCTCCCCCCTGGAGGGAACAAAACCCAGAACCCTCAGGTCATCACCTCCCCCCTGGAGGGAACAAAACCCAGAACCCTAAGCTCATCACCTCCCCTCTGGAGGGAACAAAACCCAGAACCCTCAGGTCATCACCTCCCCCCTGGAGGGAACAAAACCCAGAACCCTCAGGTCATCACCTCCCCCCTGGAGGGAACAAAACCCAGAACCCTCAGGTCATCACCTCTGAACCCTTAACCCTGAACCCTGATGCAGAACCCAGGTGTGTTTGGTGTCGCTGCAGGATGACCTTACCAGCCTACGCCGCCGCCGTTGTGCAGAGACACCCAGGTGGCCCCCCTGAAGGCATCCCCCACAAAGTTCTGGACCGCCATGTCTGAGGGGTGGAGGAGCACCAGGAAAGAGACCCTGTTACTACAATCACCACAGAAGAACAAGGACAGGACAGATGGAGAAGATGATCTGCTCAGAGCCAATGAGGGGATCCTCCCTGAGGGGCTCAGTCGCTCCACTTCCCAATCAATCAGACCGGAGGAGAACCAACACACCTGCACAGAAGGCCGAGCCGTCGTACACATTGGAGGTCTCTCTGAACGGGCTGTCGGTCCCACTGACGTCATGGTGGTCCCTGCTGAGGACCACAGGAGCCTGAGGAGGACAGTACAGCACAGCTCAGAACAGCCCAACTACAGGCTCCCGTGAACCCTCGCTGAAGAGGCCAAAGGTCAAAGGGAACAGGAACAGGAAGTGAGTACTGTGTGCCTCTTACTGAAACCCTTCCATCGGCGATGGCCTTGTTGATAGCGAGTGCGATGCAGACTCGGCCCTTCTGGTCTGAGTACAGGATCCTAGCCATGGACCCCACCACCTTGGTACAGAGGACAGTGAACCAGTTGAGGCCTCATTCATGTGAGTAGCTGTGGTCTCCTAGGCGACCAAACCATCTGACCTCAGGCCCTACCATCTGGTGTTTCCCGGCCTCCCTGATCCAGCGGATGTTGTCGTGGTACTGCTGCCTCACGCGCTCGCTCACGCCCACTGCGATATCCTCCAGGACCGCGGCCGCAATCTGGTCCGTGACCTCCAGGTCTTTGGGGTCACACGAGGTACACACCCAGCGGAAAGGACCGAAGCCCAGCGAGAAGATGTCCCTGATGGAGAGTGGGCGGAGATCTTCATGCAGGCGGTGGCTGGTCGGGGTCTGTCTGTCTGTCTGTCAGAATAGCTCTCTAGCAGCCCGGTAGTTCTGCACTGTATTGAACCCACCGCTCCTCTCATCACTCACCCCATGATATGCTGGACGTAGGACGGATAGCGGAACTCCGTAGCGCCTCCACTCCCCCCCTGCTTCTCTACGTTGGCCCCTGACACCAGAAACCAGAGGACTAACTGTTACTGTGGGTTAGAACAGTGTGTAGCTCTGTGTGTGTGTGTGTGTGTGTGTGTTATAACAGAGTGTGTAGCTGTGTGTGTGTGTGTGTGTGTGTGTGTGTGTTATAACAGTGTGTAGCTGTGTGTGTGTGTTATAACAGAGTGTGTAGCTCCATGTGTGTGTGTGTGTGTGTGTGTGTGTATGTGTGTGTGTGTGTGTTATAACAGAGTGTTTAACTGTGTTTAACTATTATATCAGTGTGTAGCAGTGTGTGTCTGTTCTGCTCTCACCAGCTCTCTGGGCCTCCAGCAGGAAGGCGTTCCCATAGTCCCAGAAGAACATGCCGGCCTCCGCCAGCGTGTCGATTGCCGCCACGTGTCTCTTCAGGCTGGACAGACAGACAGGAGGGAGAACGGACAGAGTAGGTCAGACAGGTTTCACTCCTCTCTAAACACCCTCAGCCTCTCCTGGGTGGTTCTGACCTCTCCTCCACGGTGGCTCTGAACTGGCCCGGGCTGGAGGCCATGAGCTGGTTGGCCTGGCGGAAGCTGAGCTGCACGGGGTAGTAGCCCCCGCTGAAGGGGTTGTGGAGGGAGGTCTGGTCCGAGCCCAGGTCCACCAGCAGCTCCCCGGTCCGCTGGTACTCCACCACCAGCCTCTCCCTGCAGCAGAGGGGAGGGTCAGAGGGGAGCCCCCAGAGGGTTAGGGTCAGAGGGGAGCCCCACAGAGAGGGTTAGGGTCAGAGGGGCGCCCCCAGAGAGGGTTAGGGTCAGAGGGGAGCCCCCAGAGAGGGTTAGGGTCAGAGGGGAGGGTCAGAGGGGAGCCCCCAGAGGGTTAGGGTCAGAGGGGAGCCCCACAGAGAGGGTTAGGGTCAGAGGGGCGCCCCCAGAGAGGGTTAGGGTCAGAGGGGCGCTCCACAGAGAGGGTTAGGGTCAGAGGGGAGGGTCAGAGAGGGTTAGGGTCAGAGGGGAGGGTCAGAGGGGAGCCCCCCAGAGAGGGTTAGGGTCAGAGGGGCGCCCCACAGAGAGGGTTAGGGTCAGAGGGGAGCCCCACAGAGAGGGTTAGGGTCAGAGGGGAGCCCCACAGAGAGGGTTAGGGTCAGAGGGGCGCTCCACAGAGAGGGTTAGGGTCAGAGGGGAGCCCCCAGAGGGTTAGGGTCAGAGGGGAGCCCCCCAGAGGGTTAGGGTCAGAGGGGAGCCCCCCAGAGGGTTAGGGTCAGAGGGGAGCCCCAGAGAGGTTAAAGGGAAGAGGGGAGCTCCACAGAGGGTTAGGGTCCACAGAGGGGAGCCCCCTTAGGTTCAGAGGCTCAATGGAAAGGAGGCAGCAGCGGTTTAAGGTTTTTTTCACCTTTCACTCACCATAGGTCTACGATGTTTCCATGGTAACCCAGGCTGAGGGGTAGCTTGGCTGCCCTCGCCTCTCTGTAAATAACATGACATGATCAGTCAGTGATCCAATCATAAAGCACAGAGATGACCGTCCAATAGGGTAGAGCAGTGATCAGCGCGAGGAGAGGTGGGCGTGGTCAGCGTGGGGAGAGGTGGGCGTGGTCACCTGATGCGCTGGATGCAGTGGTCCAGGCTGCTGCTCATCTCCATCAGCCAGCCCTGCTCATGCCTCTTCCTGATGGGGGCCTCGTCCACCTGGGGGGGGGGGGGGGGGGGGGGGGTCAACCAGTCACTAACCAGACCTACAGTCAACCAGAGTCACTCACTACCAGATCGCCAGTCAACCAGTTACTCACTGACTAGTCAACCAGTCACTCACTACCAGACCAGTGGAGACACACACACACACACACACACACACACACACACACACACACACACACACACACACACACACACACACACACACACTGACCTCGGCCACGACCCCGATGCAGCCGGCGATGACGGCGGCCTTGGCCTGCGCTCCGCTCATGCCCCCCAGGCCAGAGGTGACCAGGACACGCCCCCTCAGGTCCCCGGAGCCCAGGTACCGGCGGCCCGCGTTCAGCAGGGTCAGCTGGGGGGGGGCACACCGGGGGGGGGGGGGTCAACACCAGGGGGGGAGTCAGCGAGGGAGAGAGACCTCCTGCTGGGTCGGACCAGAGGCCTTAGAGCTGCACCATGTGCTGTGTGTCTGGACCCCAAGAGGAAGTGTGGCGTCTGCGCCTTGAGTCTAGCAGGTGTCGCCCGGTGCGTATAGTCTCCAAAAAACGTAATACTGGAGTGAAGAAAGGGGAGATCGCACACAAGGGCTGAGATGTTCTAAAAGTGTGTTTTAAAAGCCAACTACAGGCCACATAACCAAGGGGTAAACGTTTGGGGTCTAGCCCATTCATCAGTGTGTCTGGACCCACCATGGTGCCGTGGACGATGCCCTGGGGCCCGATGTAGCAGTAGCTCCCCGCCGTCATCTGGCCATACCTAGAACACACCGCAGGAGAAGGAGAGAGAGGTAACACTAACCCTAACCCTAACCCTAACCCTAACCCTAACCTAACCCTAACCTAACCCTAACCTAGAACACACCGCAGGAGAAGGAGAGAGAGGTAACACTAACCCTAACCCGCCTCGTCAGCCCACCAAGATAAGAAGGTAGGAAACAGAACACCTACATGGACACACCGAGGGCAAACATCTTCTCATACTGCTCTCTGGATGAGTAGTTAGGGATGACCTGTGTGGAGCAGAACACAAACATCCTGATGAGTAAAGAAGGCCCTGAACCCAGACCAGAGGCCCTGAACCCAGACCAGAGGCCCTGAACCCAGACCAGGGGCCCTGAACCCAGACCAGAGGCCCTGAACCCAGACCAGAGGGCCCTGAACCCAGACCAGGGGCCCTGAACCAAGAACAGAGGGCCCTGAACCAAGAACAGAGGCCCTGAACCCAGACCAGGGGCCCTGAACCCAGACCAGAGGGCCCTGGGGGGGGGGGCTGTACCATGCCGTTGGTGATGATGGCCCGGGGGGAGGAGGGCAGGCTGGGGAACAGCCCCATGGGATGACCGCTGTAGAGCACCAGGGTCTGCTCCTCCGTCATCACACTGAGGTAGTGCATCACCAGACGGAACTACACACACACACACACACACACACACACAAACACACACTCAGCTTATGGACTCATGTTTGCCGCTGCACCACACCCTGCTGGAGGCCCCAGTGCTCACCTGGGCCCAGTTACTGAACACCTGTCCATTGCCACCGTAGGTCACCAGCTCCTGCGGAAACTGAACGGCAAAACATAACATGGTCGTTAATTAAGGTTGCAATGTGTAACATTTCAACTAGCTCAGCATCTTGTAATAACCCGGTTCTGAGTGGAGGGTCTTTAACAGGTAGAGGCTCTGGTTGGCTGACCTGAGCCACGGCGGGGTCCAGGTTGTTCATGATCATCAGCATGATGGCGGCCGCCTGGGGGGTCCGACAGGGGTACTGATGTATGGGGTAGGCTCTGGACCGACATTAATACAGACTGTACCACTGTTTACACCCCCCTCTGGATACAGTACACATTATACAGACTGTACCAACATTAATACAGACTGTACCACTGTTTACACCCCCCTCTGGATACAGTACACATTATACAGACTGTACCAACATTAATACGGACTGTACCACCCTCACTAATACATGTGTTGGGAGGACTTTTATTATAACAGATGGAGGTTTCATTGCTCACTTGATGCGCATGGAGGGGCAGAAGCGGTACATGTAGATGTGACCGTGCTGCTGCAGCTCTTGAGCAAACTCTGGTGCCAGCGTAGTGTGGTGGCGGGGGGGGAAGTACCGGAGGGCGTTCGTCAGGGCCAGCTTGGGAGACAGAGAGATGGACAGGTGAGACAGACAGAGAGATGGACAGGTGAGACAGACAGAGAGATGGACAGGTGAGACAGACAGAGAGATGGACAGGTGAGACAGACAGAGAGATGGACAGGTCAGGGGAAAGCAGTAGCGTCCAAAAGGAGCCCCTTCACTTATCTCTCTTAATTATTGACTTCGACCTTTGCTCTGAGTTTGGACAAACATTCCAGACAGAGTCACCCATTACTTTGGGGGTTGGATAACACATGGCATCTGTGATCTTGTCGTTGTGAATTTAAACAACAGGGACATGATATCCGACACGCTTATATGACTGATGAATGATTGACCTCCCATAAGAGGCCCTGTAATCTGTATCCAGCTCAATTCCCCTTTCATCGCTCAGCTTCTGTACTTCATACTCCCTTGTGACCGTGTATTTGTCCTCTACAGTACACTACACACTACATGTACGCTTACCCCTCCACCGTTGAAGACCTTACCCGCTCCTCTGCTGCCGTGAGGTGGGGTGTCCGGGTCGGGGCGTGGGGGGTGCGGGGGTCTCTACCCCGGTTCACCGGTAACGGCTCCACAAGCAGACCGCTGCAGATCTCCTCTAGAGTCGACATCCTGATCGAGTCCTACCGCAGTCTGCTTCAGCTTCACTGTCCTCCAGAAGGAGGGTGGTCCTGGTTTTACCTGACTGGGGAGGGGCTTTGGAATGGGCGGGCCGGAGGGGCCGTGCTGATTGGCTGCTGACCCTCGCCCTCTTCCTTCACTAAGGACGAGCCGTAGAAGGACACTCTGGTAATTAGGGATTCACCAAGTATATTCTTTGGTGCAGCCCCTGATTGGTTAAGGCGCAGCTGTCCTAGTCATTATGGATTCCATGTGTACTCAAACCGTCACCGCCCCTCTGAGCTTAACGCTGCACATGTAAACATTGACCGACCATTCCCCTTTGTAGTCCTGATTTGGTAAGGCGTAGCAGTCATTATGGATTCCTTGTGTACTCAAACCCATCCATATCTGAGCTTAAAGCTGCACATGTAAACATTGACGGACCATTCCCCTTTCTAGACCTTTGATCGGGTCACTTGTTCCAGGTTTACATAACCAAAACAAAACATTGACGTGTGTAAAGCCCATCAGCGTTAAGAAACCAGTGGAGCGGGAGAAGGCCTCTTTAGACCAAACCAGTGGAGTGGGAGAAGGCCTCTTTAGACCAAACCAGTGGAGCGGGAGAAGGCCTCTTTAGACCAAACCAGTGGAGCGGGAGAAGGCCTCTTTAGACCAAACCAGTGGAGCGGGAGAAGGCCTCTTTAGACCAAACCAGTGGAGTGGGAGAAGGCCTCTTTAGACCAGACCAGTGGAGCGGGAGAAGGCCTCTTTAGACCAGACAACCGGGCCGTTGGCCGTCTTGGCCCAGGATCCCCCTCACCGCCGGGAGGTAGAAGACGAGCATGATGGACATATTTCAATCCGATTCATATTTGCAAGAGCTGCACATCAATAAGTTTCACCTGAGACCAAACTAGATCCGCCTTCAGGACTGAAGAAGGTTCTGTGACCTTTATTTGTGTTTAGAGCAGAATTGGAAATCTTAGATGCCTCTCATGAAATATCAACACCAGACAGCCTTGTGAGGCAGTCCAGTGCGTGATGGTGATCTGGATGATCTCTGAGGTCTGAGATGATGAATTAGGTACGGAACCTAATGCATCAGAGGGTTTACTACCTACGTTAAGGGAAAGTGTTGGGATGTATCTCTCTGTTTGAAGACATGCCATGTTTGTAACACTTTAAATCGGTTTTAATGGGTACCATTAGTCAGGTTAACATTTCAACTACCACGTAGCCCACGCACTCGTCTACGTCACTTTGGCTGAGGCTGCGTGACGACGTCATCGTCTGAACGGACCTCTTGGGTACTCTTGATCATTCCTGATCAAAAGGCAGTTTAAACAAAAGTTTCAAAAAATAAAGATGGATACAACTATTTATATTAAATGTTTATCACTTGGGTTAACGTATACTCGATGGCAACTTTTATACGGGCACGATATTGCAAAATGAATGCTTCAGTCATGCCCCCACGTCGGGACTGGGGCATCTTGCCCGGGGGATCTGCTAGAGGACAAAGGGGTCATTTTATCCCCTGACTCCTACAAGGCGTTTGATACGTCACAACATCAGCTCCTGTTTAAAGTCGTGCATATGTACGGATCTGGACCTCGATTCTGTAACATAACAGAATCATTTTACAACGGCAGCACTAGTTCAGGAGCACCCCCCCCCCCCTCGCTTCACCGTCAATAGAGGGCTTCAACAAGGACGCAACGTCTCCCCGTTCCTCTTTGTTTAGGCAGAAGAAATGTTGGCCGTTCTTATTCTAAACTCTGATGTTGTCAAGCTGAATGTTTTCGATGAACAGATCATTATGAGCCAACTGGCCGATGACACCACCGTCTTCTTAAAAAGTTTAGAACGAATCCCTAAAGTCTTCAAGTTAATTTATGTGTTTTCTAAAGCATCAGGTTTAACACTTAATCGCTATAAATGTGTATTAATGGCCATACATGATTGCAACCTCATAGAGGCTTATAATATCCCTATCAAATCTTCTGTGAAATATCTTGGAATCCATATAACCAAAGACGCAAATAACAGTGAAACCTTAAATATACAAGACAAGATTCTTGAATGTAAATCCAGGCTCAATATGTGGTTACAAAGAGACCTAACAGTTTTTGGAAGGACATATTTAACCAAAATGGAATCCTTAGCAAGGTGCATTTATCCTGCATATTCAATGGCCATCCCTAATAAGTTTATTAAAACATTCAACCAATTAAACTTTAATTTAATTTGGAAAAATAGGGTTCATTACATCAAGAAATCATAAATAATTAAAGAATACAAAGATGGCGGTCTACAAGCAATTGATTTTGAGTGTTTAAATGCTGTGCTGAAATTAAAATGGCTAAAATCCTTTCTGCTGAACGAAAACTGTATTTGGTATTGTCTCCCCAGGGGGTTGTTCAAAAAAATGGGCGGTATGGATTTTGTTCTTAAATGTGATTTTCAGATTGAAAAATTGCCAGTCAAACTATCCTTATTCCACAAACAGGTGCTGTTATGCTGGAAACTCATGTACACACACAATTTTACCCCACATCAAACCCCCATTTGGAACAACAGATATGTGCTATGTAGTGGTAAATCTCTCTACTTACAGCATTGGATGGATAAAAATATCTGGTCAGTAACCCACCTAATTAACGATCAGGGACACTGGCTAACTCATGAAAACCTTTGCTCAAAGTATGACACAGTTTGCACACGTGCTCAGTTTGATAAAGTGACCAAAGCGATCCCTGCTCCAGTAAGACTATTAGTCCAAAACATAGACACACAGCCGTGTGCAATAAATTTACCCATGCTTCAATGTAATGGGAAAGATTTTCTGGAGAACATTTCAAACAAATTGTTACGCAATCACCTGAACAATATACTGTACCCAATACGATCAAATAGAAACTCCATCATCCAACTGTTCTCAGAATTAGACATTAAGAAATGGAGAACTAACTATATTACTTACCCTGTAAGTCCTAAGACAAAATAAGTCAATTTCAAAATTCTTAGTAATATTTATCCATCCAAAGAATGAGATTTAATGTTGATCACAATAACTGCAGCTTTTGTGATACTGAAATTGAAACTACAGATAATCTGTTTTTCCATTGTATGTACTCTGTGACCTTCTGGGAGGATTTACAGGACTGGCTATCAACCAAAATCCAACTACTTACTCCTCTCACAAGAGAAAATATTGTGTTTGGTATTAACATGAAAGACATTAAGAGTGACTTCTTTTTTTCTTCTTTTTATTTATTTCTCTTATGTTACTATTATTTATTTTCTACTTTCTATTATTTATGTTAGTTATTATCACCTTATATAATTTAAGTTATTTCTCTTATCTAATGTGCCTTGTATGTTAAGAGGTATTTATTGTTGTCTATTGCCTTGATTTATGTAAATGAATCAGCCTTCAATAAAAAATAATAATAATTTAAAAAAATCTCGCCCGGGGGCGGGGTTATGTCCACGCGTCACATCTCTCATGCGGGTTGTCGTTGGCGACGGTGGCCGTGCACCAAAGCGCGCACAGTCAGGCAGGCACAGAGCTAGCGAACATAGGTCAGATCTAATAAGTTATGCTTTTTAAAACAAGCTTTTTGATGGAAAAGTGGTGTTTAATTATCATAATCTTTGTTTAGTGAACGCATAAAACCGTCAGTTTGTAAGCGAAATTTATCATGACGATCTTTGAGTTGTTTAGTGTTACCTAGCAACTGAGGCTTGAACTTAAATATCAATGGTTCAAGTCCAGCGTCAATATTTCTATCAATGTTTGTTTTGTTTTATCAGACACATATATTGATAGATGGTTTTTTTTGTTTTTTTGACCTTGACATGTTTCCACGGATAAACTTTCGTCTTCATCAGGTCAGACACAATGCTACAAATAATGTTCGTTTTGGACTGGATATTTACATGCCAACACAAAAGGTTGTAAAAGTAGTAGTTAGTTGCTTAGCCACTCTATAATACACTATAATCGGTATTTATGACTGTTACTGAGGTGTTAAGGTTTGAAAATGAGGTAGTTTACATTAATTGCTTTCAGGTGTAAAAAAATAATACTGTTGTTGCACATAAAGAGCAAACCATTTAATTCATGGTTGAAAACATTTTATTAATCAACAAAAGAACAATGCCAGCAAATTCATCAAAAGAAAACTTCAACTTAAAAGGTAGGGCTTTGCGCACACACACACACACACACACACACACACACACACACACACACACACACACACACACACACACACACACACACACACACACACACACACACACACACACACACACACACACACACACACACACACACACACACACACACACACACACACACACACACACGAGAGAGATGTGACGCATGGACGTAACCCCGCCCCCGGGCGAGACGCCCCGCCCCCCGCCCCCGTCATCACCCATCCGGCTGACTGACAGCCTGCGGGTGTCCGCACTGGCCGCCTGAACCACGTTATCACAATATGTAATTTTATGTAATATACAATTATCACAATCCCACATTATGCAAATACAGACAAATCTATTTTTCCAGAGCTCTTTAGAGAGCTTATTTATTTTCCCTAAACGTATCTGCCACCTCCTATCCGAGCCATGATCCGCGCTAATGGTCCGCGGCGTGTGGTCGCAGGGCGATGACGTCACCCGCCCTCTAGCCCCCTAGAAAACAGACGCGCAATTCGATCTAGTTCCAGTGTTGCCAGATTGGACCAGATTTCCCGCCCAATCTGGCAACACAGTCCACTACGATGTAAGTAGGAAACAATGTAATGTGTACAGTCACGTTATGAAACGCAAACAACCTTCAACACGCTCAGTCATGTTGTTTTGACCAGACACATGAATGAAGTGACATAACCAATGGCAGTGAATCAGACTACCTTCTGTTAGCGTGTGATGAAGACCTCTAGCGGCAGGGCGACGAAACTACAGGCCATGGAGCGTTTGATCTCTAGCGGCAGGATGACAGAACTCTGTCCTGATCTCCGTTCGATCTGGGTACCCGAGGAACCAAGAAGCAGGAGTCAAAGAGTACCCTCAGAAAAATGAGGTTTATTTGAGAATGTTTTCAAGAAAAAGTTTGTTCAGAACTCTTTTTACATAGTCAAAAGACATTTTACAATTTAGATGTATTCAAAGTGATGCAATTTATGGTCTATATACACAGGAACCAGAATTTACAACGCATGAGAAAGTTTTGAAATGCAATACTTGAAGCAGACAATTAAAAAAAACTAAACCTTGATTTTACAATGTGGATAATGTCGTGAGGTTGCAAATGAAAATGATAATTTACCGGAATTTAGTTTGCTAGTCCACATTGTTTCTGGATACGCAGGTTAGAACCACAAAGAACATCAATCACGTTGATCAATCAGGGATCGTAAGGATATCAATTTCTCTTTCCACCAAGCGAAGGTGAACGTGTTTATAGGCTGAACATCAAACACCTATGTCTTTACAGTTTGGGGATGAACCAAAGCGGCAGGAAGTGGACCCGCAGGAAGGGGACCCCTGGGTCCAGGTCTGGTCTGCACTCTGAACGGCTCCCAGGGCCTGGAAACAGACGGGCTTCACCGTCTCCCACCGCTCACCTGGCGCACAGCAGAGGCTCCTCCAGCCAATCTCACCAGCTTGGATCGATCTCAGGGGGTTGGAAAACTGTACATGGTTTACGATATGCGGGTCTACATTTCAAAGGCCGAAAGAAGAGAGCGAAGGGGGGGGGGGGGGGTAGTGTATGCGGATGCGGTCCCACAGCCCTGCTGCGGCCCTGCTCGGTGCTCCACAGCATCCTAAAAAGGAATTTGATGGAGCCTCCTGAACACCCTGAACCAGAAGACCCAGAGCAGGGACACGACGGACGATGGTAAGAAGAACACAGTCTGTGGGACGGGGCTGGTGCTTGTCCAAGTATAAAAAAAATAATAATAGTGAGTGACTGATGGCTTTCTCTAGAAGAGCAGGGCACCCATGCTCCCCATCTCACTCTGCTCCTTAACGAAGATCTCAAAGTACTGGTAGATGATGGTGACGGCCAGCAGGATACCCGTGCCTGAGCCGATGGCGCCCAGGAAGTCGGCCATCACAGACAGACCTCCGATACAGAGGCCGCCGAAGGCAGCCGCGGTGGGGATGTACCTAGAGCCAAACAGGAAGCCTTTAGTCTGACGCATCATGCATTACTATAACGGTCAATCAAGAAAGGTACATTCATGGATTCATGTCTGAATATTCACAAGAAAATACACGGCACTATATGACAAATAAAGAAGGCCCTGCTAAAGAAACTATGTGGTACCACAAAAGTATTCAAGGTTCTTGCATTTAATGAAAACGGATAAGGTTCTGAGACACTCCAGATGACAAGTCCAGATGTTGAACCACAATAGTATTCACGGTTCCTGTATTTAAAAGTGTGTTTACCTGTTGAGCTCATGGACCATGGAGGTCTCCCTGTGTCCCCTCATCACCATCTGCTGCTCCTTCAGTTGTTTGGCCACCTGGGGAACAGAAGAGACCTCATCACACACCGCTTCGGACACCAAGGCCCATAGCAAACAGCAGAGATACTCAGCATATTGGTGTCATGGCGGATACCAACGTACATCTTTAGCAGAGGAGCCAGACACTTCGATCCATGTTTTGGAGAAGAAGGCGCAGGAACCCAGCATGAAGACGATGTAGATGGAGGCGTGGACCGGGTCGTCCAGGACGGAGCCAAACGACTCAGGAGGGGAGAAGTAGTAACAGAGCCCCCCCACAGGATAGGCCCGCGCCGGACCACCCGTCGACGTGTCCTACAAAACACAGATAGGAATAATTAAATCTCTACGGTGAAGATGGCTGAACGTTTTTCAGTTGAGCATTGCAGTGTTCCGGTCCTCTGGGCGAATAATGGTGTTCAGAGCCTCGACAGGAGGGCGTACTCACAGACCACGTCCCAAGCAGGTTGACCAGGAAGTTGCCGCTGAATCGCGTGGAGAGCATCTGGGAGATGACGTAGAGGTTGGAGACCAGGGCGGACTGCAGGATGATGGGGATGTTGGAGGTGTAGAACAGCTTGATGGGGTAGGTGTTGTACTGACCACGGTAGCGGGCAGACTTGATGGGCAGGTCGACCCTGAAGCCCTGGGCAGGAGGGAAGAGCGACGGTGGTCAATCGTTTACCCCATGTGATTCAGGACCTTCCTTTAGGTATTCTCCATATTGCCTGTTCTTTTTGAAACGCACAAGTTTTGAGACTCATGTGAAAAAACATCCACAACTAACCTGGAAGTATATGACTACAGCAAAGACGAATACTGTGGCGATCAGATTCATGAGGTTGGGCAGGTTCTGCCTGTAGAAAGCCTCTCTCAGAGCTCGCACTTTGTCTGTCCGCGTGGCCAGCAGATGGAAGAGAGCGATGATAGCTCCCTCGAACTCAGTGCCTGGAAACAATCAATGACATGACATCAGCTGTGGCTTCTTATCTTCTGAATGAGATGTATGCATGGGGGTAAGAGTACATGCTGCTGTCCAGCCCCGTACCTCGGCCGGTGTTGACGGTGGTGGGGCTGAAGGCCTTCCAGACGATCGTCTCACAGATGTTGGTGGCGATGAAGAGGGAGATTCCTGAGCCCAGGCCATAGCCCTTCTGGAGCAGCTCGTCCAGCAGCAGGACGATCAGACCAGCCACGAACAGCTGGAGCACCGAGAAGAGAAGCATGGAATCAGGGCCATGTGTCACTTCAACACACAGACATCTACACACACACAAAGACATCTACACACAGACACACTACACTGCCAGAGGGGTCAAAGTCGCTAACGAAGGCGGCGCTTAGTTGATTAAGCCCGGTTAGAACTAACGGCACTTCCACTTGAGGCTTAAGCCATTCCATCATCACGGTTCAGCCGCACCTTGCTCAGGTTAGTTTAAACCAGGCTTAGATTATCGTGGATTACGCACGTTCACGAGATATGTAACCAGCCTAGAACCTTGAATGTCAAATCATGGATCAAATGTCCGAAAAAAGACAGAGCGGGATCTTTTCCAGCGGAGTACAGAAGCTGCTTGTGGAGGTCTATGAGGAGTATAAGTATGCACCATTCACCCAACTGCTTGTTCCCGATTTCGATAGAATACATAGATTTTGTATAAAAATAAAAAAATATCCACGATAACAATAGATAGCAATTCATTTAATTATTTTATTCGCATAATTTAATCTTAGACCCTTAGTGAAATTATATGCTGTATATTTTTATGACAAAATGGTGAGGACTAGGCTTGGCGGAACCTTCTGATGGTACACTTGTTGTCGATGGATTTGTCTGAAACACTGATCAATGGTGTAATGATGTAATGTAATGATACGCGTATTCGTACCGAAATGTTTCGATACGGGTCTGACTGTTAGATGCACGTTTCATTTCGGTATGTACCGAAAAAAATAAAAGGTTATTTTTGAAAAACGTTTTTATTGATCATCACACACTCTGACGGCCTTGTCTTGTCCTGATGTTTTGTGTTGAGGACCACAATGGAAATAAGTCCTGGACTTTATTGTGTTTTTATCCTCAATGGTATTTGATGTATTTTCATTTGTTTGATACAATTGAATAAATCAAAATCAAATTAAAAAAAAAAGTTTAAGAAAAAAACAAAAAACTTGCTGTACCGAAAAATATACCGAACCGTGAGGTACGTACCGAATCGTGACTTGTGTATCGTTACACCCCTACCGATCGAGTAAGCCTGACAGTTAACCTGCTAGCGACCAGGTTAGTTTGGTCGGATAAGTTGCCATGGTTACTTATTCCCTAAGCTAAGAAAACTAAGAAACTAAGCGTTTCGCTTGGTTGATGGAATACCCCTCTGGTCTGTCTGTCGTTTGTGTGGACTACCTTTTTGTTTACAGCGTTGATCGTGGCTGCCCACCTTAGGGTTGGGCTCGGGCTGCTGATGTGCATCTGGGGTCGCAGCAGATTGCTGACTTCAGCTATAGATATCTGATTATGCATTTTACCCTTGTTTTTTTTTTTTTAGACGTCCTGTATTTACGAACTGGAGCCACAGGCAAACTACTACGAATCCCTTGGTGTGTAGCACCATGACGTTCATTCCGACAACACTATTACTTACAGACAAGCTGATTGGTTGAAAACACCAAGTAGAGATTAAACATTTCAGAGCTAGAAATTGGCTTTTGGGCAAAAAAGGTAATGAAACAGTGGACTAGGATTACACGTTGTGTTGTTCATATGGGAGGTGAGCCTGTATGTTTACTCCACCTCATCCATGTCTCTTCAAGTCACTCTAATGACCCTTTAATGGCAGAAGGCCTTCGGGTCACATCATCTAGACAAGTAACCAGAGTGAGAGTCCTCACCTGAATGATGATAACGAGACAGATCCCAGCACCCATTTCTGAGGGGTCTCCGTACATGCCCGTCATAACGTAGACGATGGCCTGGCCGATGGTGATGATCATACCAAACACTGAGGAGTAAAAGAGCTGTGAATATCAGTAAATGGAAAGCCTTTATGATAGATAGATGGATATAGCTATCTATATTATATTCAAAACTGAACCAAGCCATGAGTCAATGGTGGACATACGTTTCTGTGCGCCGTTGAAGAGGGCTCTGTCCTTGGGGGTGTCTCCCACCTCAATGATCTTGGCTCCAGCCAGGAGCTGCATGATGAGGCCGGAGGTGACGATGGGGGAGATGCCCAACTCCATCAGGGTCCCTGAAGAAGGAGCGACCGTTAGGAAACACACCAAGAGAAGATACAGGCTTCCTATTAAACTAGAGTAGAGAAGCACCTCTGTTGGAGGCCAGGATCACTCTCATCCAGTAGAACGGATCAGCTGAATCCGAGGACATGATGCCGAAGAGGGGAATCTGTGAGAAGGTTAGAGATACAGAGGAGGGGGCAAATGATTAGATCAGCTGATTTTAACTCCAGACAGCTCCTAGTGAGTACTGCTTAATAAATCACTCATCACATCAAAGTGCTGAAAACAATGAACACAGGGGACTTGCCTGGCAGCACACCAGGAAGATGAAGAGGGTGATGGCCGTCCATAGTACTTTTTCTCTGAACTGAATCTGTGAATAAAAATAAAAAAACATCAACGCCACACGTCACAACCACAACGCGAAGAGTTCTCCGGTCGATTGTCAAACGCAGATGCGGCTTCACAGCCGTAAGAATGACGAGCCACACACCTTTCGTTCTGGTTTCTGGATCTCTGGTAATACTGCACAGAATGGCTTTATGACTTCCAAAAATTTGACTGTAGAAGAGAAAGAGCAAATGGAGAAGTGGAGTTAGTGTCTGACTGAGCGTGGATGCCACGTCTCGCTGGGCCGACGGCATCCGCGGGGCGGACTGAGACCAGCAGCGGTACCACAACAGCACAATTACACGCAAATATAAGAAAAATACACGAAAATAAAGTGGAAAATACTAATGACCAAAAGGCCCAAGGTCGTGTTCCCCTGAGCAGCGGTGGGTCCGTCCCGACCCCCGCTGTCCTCACAGCCGGCTGTCTAATGCGTCGTCATCACTAACTCTGCTTTGAATGAACGGCTAACGCTAGCTCCTTCAGTTAGCCTTCATGCCGTTCATAATGTGAACAGAAGAGCTGGAACACCAGAACCAGAACCACAGACCCATAGAGTAGACCCATACTGATGTGTTCACTGAGTAGAAGGTGAAACACTAAGGGGTTCTGCTACGTAAGCGACGGAGTGAGAGAGGAAGGTTAGCGTTAGCTTACTAGCTTAGCCCTCCATGGAGCTCGGCTGTCATATAGAATTTAACAATTAAACCTAAAAGGTATGCTACACAAAATGTACACACAACTAAACGATACACTAACTTAACAAAGAGGAAAAACCGGCGGCATACTAAGCATAAACGATACTCACTCCCCATGGTTGCAGTAGCTCTGCGGGTCGTCGCTACTGTGCTGCCGGCGCGGAGCTCGTCTTCAGCGGACTGATCTGAGCCCAGAGACACGTCACCATTCAGCCTTATGGACCGGATGGGGATTCAACCCCGCAACCCACACACACGTTCATTACATCTAGTAGGAATAGGATTGGTAGTATAGTAAATACTAATAGCAGTATTGGTAGTATATATATATAGCTATATCTAAACATAGATATAGCTATAGATAGATATAGCTATAGATAGATAGATAGATAGATAGATAGATAGATAGATAGATAGATAGATACCATTGTATTAATGTAGAATGTGTTATAATCAATGCACACAACGAGCCTAGTTGGTCACATCTCATCATTGTAGGATTGCTGGTTTCTTAAGTTTAGAAGATACTTTTTTTGGTCCTTAGAAGAGTTAATTGATCAGGTTTTTTTTAAAGTACCAGGACCAGTACCATTGTTACTGCAAATAAGACGCAACAAATATATGTAATGCGAAAGCCCTCTTTTATTAAATGTATGTGTTATATATATATATATATATATATTTCTTTTAATTGCTTTTAATGTTTAGCTTGTCTAATGTGTTTTTAGCGTTTTCTTTTTTTTACCATTTGATGTTGTTTTTACTGCTTTTATGATGTATTGTACAGTGTCTTTGAGTATTTAGAAAAGCGCTTTAAATAAAATGTATTATTATTATTATTATTATTATAGAACCATTACGCATATTGTCCTACTAATCAAATTTGTAGGCCTTTGGGTTACCATTGAAGCACAACACTAAACATCTATAAATCTTTCGCATATTAAAAAACCAACGGAGGTAATGAAGACGGTTTCAACAGTCCTCCTGTGTGGTGATACGGCTCGTCTCCGCCAGGGGGCAGCACAGGACAGACCACTTTCTGTCTGGAACCGTTTGTACAACGATACACTCCACATCCCATAACAACCCGCACGTAACCAAGGCAAGCGGATTCATCAGACTTCTTTTTGTTCTTCATCCTTCACATGACACATGTGAGACACTCTGTCTCTGTCTCTCTCTGTCTCGTTTCCAATTCATTGATGCAGATATAATGTGCATGGGTTTGTCAGGCCAGTGTGTACATTGTGTGTACATTGCCGATCCATTGCATCACTGCAGTAACCAACAAGACTTATCAGTTGACATGTCTCTCTCTCTCTCTCTCTCTCTCTCTCTCTCTCTCTCTCTCTCTCTCTCTCTCTCTCTCTCTCTCTCTCTCTCTCTCTCTCTCTCTAATCCCAATCCATTCATCAACCCTAAATCATGTACAGAACGCTCTGAGATCAGCTATGTCTCTGATATGAAGCTAGTCTATACATATATTAATTTGAATCTGCCAATGTAGATTCATAGTTTGTGATCAATCTTAGATTATGAAACACAGAAATGGTCAATGCAGTGCACAACATACTAATATTTATCTTTTACTAAGTCATTATTAACTGACTATCAATTGCCTATTTAAAGAGTCAGAGCAGGGTTAGGGTAAGGGGTATGAAAAGCCATACTCTGGTCTTGTTGTGGTCCTTAATCGTGATCCACTGCAGTGTTAACCTCATAAACACTCTCACAGTGAGGACATCATGTCCACCACCTCTGACCCCCAGTTAACATGTACACACAACACAGAGCTGGTATAGGGGTGTGACCTCTAGAGTACGGAGCGCTGCTATTGGTCCTCCAGGCTGGAGGACGGAGCGATGCTATTGGTCCTCACCTCCTAGCGCTGCTATCGGTCCTTGTCTACTAGGGCTGCTATTGGTCCTCGTCTCCTAGCGTTGCTATTGGTCCTCGTCTCCTAGCGTTGCTATTGGTCCTCGTTTCCTAGCGTTGCTATTGGTCCTCGTCTCCTCCTGCTGGACCAGCTGTATGGAGCTCCAGGTGGCCCTATCTAATGCAGGTTCTCGGTCTTCTGCCCCACAGCCGTCCTGTGGGCACAGCTGGGAGAAGTCATCTTGTCATATTATGGGATATACTCCAGGCTATGGATCGTACAATGTCTGGGTTCATTATGGGATGATACTCTATGGATCGTACAATGTCTGCCTCATTATGGAGTGATACTCCAGGCTATGGAGTAAACCATGTCTGGGTTCATGTAAACAGTGTGTGTGTATGGCCTGGGATCTGTATGGAAGCCATACAGGTCCCAGGTCTGCTGGACTGTTACTGATATGAACATAAACTCTCTCTGCCTCTCTGACGGGGATGAAAGCTTCATTCTGAAGGCCGCAGCGTGGGCTACAGCACAGCGTTGACTCATCATCCTTTCATTCTTCTTTCTAACACACACTCTCTCACATCCTCCCCCGTTCTCCAGAGTTACTCACTGGTCTCTGTACATGCTATTTTAAACACCAGGACACTAAGTCACTGGGCTCTGTGGGTATTCCTCCATACATAATATGGTATTCTTAGAAAATTAAGATAACATGTCTGGAATGTGTTGGGTTTTAGAATGTCTTGAAATCCAGTTGACCTATGACACTGAGTTATGCAAGGCTGTTAGTTTGTGCCTCTGCACCTGCACGTGTGCAGCGCAGAGACTGTGTTATTGAGTTACACCTCACAGGACAACGTGGAGTCAGCACTTATCTGGGCTACAGAGGGCTGTTATGCAACCGCACAATGACATTGAAGGTGGTCTCTCTGTCTCTCTCTCTCTCTCTCTCTCTCTCTCTCTCCTATTGTTTCCTATTTTCTTATAAAAAACAGCGCATATGTATAAGGTCCATTCAGAGTAAATACTTTCTACATTAAAGCTAGGGAATGGATTTCAGAAGTTGGAAAGCCTCTTTACATCCTGCCATCTGTGCTGATAGTGTTGGCTGTCGTCATGGTTCTTATCATGATGGAAGTCTTATCAACATGCTACCGGGAGGGACTTTGGAGGGTCATGAGTGCATCACATGCTGTGACTCTAATAAGTAGATATTGTTGTGTTCTGATACAAAAAGGGTCCACACTTCAGATACCACAGCTGAAGTACTCGTGTGATGGAGATCATCACCTTCCTCCCTGTGGCTATCGACCGGCTGTTCATAATACGTAGTAGACCATGCATCTCTGGCATCGCGTGACTCGATTCCGCCGCCACCGGCCAAACAAGACAGCTTCAAACAACATCTAAAATAACTTTCAGGAGAGCCAAAGTCGTGAGTCCTGAATACAACAGGAGGAAGAATCTATTTATTCTCTGTGTCACTTCTCTTCAGACCTCCATTTAGAGCTTCACAGGCCAGTGGAAATAGACGTGATTGTCTGCATAGCTCACGGCTCCACGCTGATCCTCAGTCAGTGAGTGCCTCTTAATCCCCCTCCCCCCGCCCTCCATGACTCTCTATGATGACATGCTGATCTCCTGACTCCCAGTCCACCAAAGGCTGTCAACAACAGATTAGCACCTGGTGGCACATGAATCCCTCATTAGGTCTGGACAATGTTTAAGCTAGATGTCATCAGGAGACGTTATAAATCAAATGCAATGATAGCGGCGAGAGCCCTGTGCCGACAGGAACCCTGAGTGACCCCTCACCCTGCTGGAGGGGCCACGGTCGAAACGGGGGAAAGCTGTAAGTAAAACAGTAGGAGTCTCCTAAATGTGTCACTCAGCAGCTTTGTCTACACTAATATCCCAGGATATTCTGCCCTCATGACGAGATCTGCAACTATAGTAAACATCAACTGTATTTCCACATCCAAACATGTTTCTGACTCATGTTCCTCATGCGGCCACTGAGAGGAACAGCATTCCTGGTACCAGTCAGTTGCTTCAATGGAATCCTGCTAATTAAGTGCAAAAACGGTTTTAATGCCTTCTTGGCGAGCTGGCTGAGACACCACTGAGGATGAACTGTGATTGACTCCTTCCAGCGGACATAAGAGTCATAGCAAGCGCAGGAGATGGGCCTCTACATGCGTCAGAGCAGCAGGCCTTTCCTCCAGATAAGCCCTTCAGATCTGTTTGTTGTGCATTTTGCTACCAAACAACGACATCGCCGATCGCCTCCGACCCTCCAAGGCCTCCTCCGGGCCTCAGGGATTAAAGACTTCAACATTAGGTCCTTTACCAGAAGGTACACACGGCAGGAGTCCCCGAGACATGGTCACATGGTCACAGGTTTAGAGTCGGTTCAGCGCTCTGAAGGAACAATAACAAACACAGGAAGTGCCAGCCACCTCAGACGAGCCCCGTTTGTAAACACACAAACTCTTATGCACTCTCTAACCCACCTCTTGCCACAGTACACAGAACTGCCTGGTACAAACCACCAATGTGCTGACAGGTATTGAGGTACAGGGATTTCTTTGAAGTCACCACAGCACTCAAGGACATCTGACCTATGACCTTGACAGGTCATAGGTCAGGACAATAGGCGCCTAGCTTCAGATTCTCTCTACCCTGTATTTTGTTCTTCTATATTCAGATTCACCGGTTTACATACACAGCATTCCTAATGCATGCAACATACAGCTCAATATACAGCTAAGGGGACTGGACCACATTCATGGTATTTCAATCACACAGGAAACGGCACACAGCTCAGGTTCACTTCAGTCCCAGGTTGATCCTCAGGAGTCAGAACAAGACTTCAGAGCCGCCCAACGGTGACCTGAAGGTTCCCAAGCCCTGTCCTATCAGGAGGGCTGGAGGAGACGGGGGGGCAGAACGCCATCTGATCTCCAGGTGGATCCATGTGCCTAGCTCTGACTGTGTATTGGAGCGTACGGATCATGCAAGCTTTCTCTGAGCCCAGTCCACCTTTCATTCTGAAAGTAAACAATAATATAATAATAATAAGTTTATTCTATTTAGTGCCTTTCTCACACTCAAGGTCGCTTTACATTAAGCAATCAAAGTCTTTATCACAAAAGGTTTTATTTTCCAGACACTGTTGACACAAGTTTACAAGAGGTGTCGCACAAAAACACTAAATAAGGTCAAATCCCAATCAGAACAGAATCTCAGAACAGTTTTCTGGAATGTAGAATTCGTCATTTCTTGCTATACATCTTTTTGTTACAAATAGCACCAATAAATAAGTCTCTACATAATCCTTATATATGGTTCTGATACATGCACTCTCTTCCTTATTGCCCATTTAAGGAATGAAGAGAAGTATATCAGAGATAAATCAACTAATTAATCAACAAAGCAAGAAGAGGATTCCCTTAAAATGGCCTTTGAAAATACAGGCAATAAAGTAGAGGGGAGTGAAATGTTGGACACTACAAAAAAACGGTACATTCCATTATCTACAACCACAAGAAATGTCCTTCCGACAAACAACAGCAAATAAACAAACTAAGAAATATTCAATGCAGCGGATTCAGCTTCAAGCGACCCTGCTACCTGTGGTCTCCCGTTCTGAGGAGGCCATGATAACTTCCCAGGTGCTACGAGGTCGTGGCTCAGGTGCCGGGGAGCTGGGGCCCGGGGCCAGTGGCCCGAGGCCAAGTGTAGATCAGGCCCTCACGAATGTGGGCTGTGCTGTAGGCTGACGGCAGTCTGACAAGTCTCAGTCTCTCTCCACTCCACAGGAAGCACCAACAGAGGCTCAAAGTAGAGCTACAGAAGCGTCACACGACGTTTCCCTCTCGTCCCTCACGAGGATAAAGCAATAAAGTAAATAAACGAGTTGGTAACAGAAGGAGCAGTGTGACGGAGGAGTACAGGGACACCACAGAGCACCACCCCTCGCCTCCGTCAGCAGAGGTCGCCCCCCAGGGTCGTCCTGCCGCTGGCCACCAAGAGGAGCAGCTTCCTCCGAGGCCTGGGGGAGGGGGTCAGCGCCACGCGTCCTTCTCCTGCCGAGGCGAGGTGGTGACACGGTGGCTCCGCAGTGGGATCCACGAGAAGACCCCGCACCGCCCCAGGCCGGACCCCACAGGCTGGGTTCCCCTTCTACTGTGGAGGAGGGGGGTCTGGCACTTCCCCGGGTGCCTCTTAGCACCACTCAGAGAGGAGTCATTGAATCTCCGAGCAGAATAGACTCTGCAGCGGCGTCTAGTCGGCGCTGTGCTCCTGCAGCCGGGAGATCAGGGTGATGAGGTTCTGCAGGCCGAAGATGAATCCGCTGTCGCCGCCCTCATGCAGCACGCTGTCCTCGCCGTAGTGCCGGCACGTGGTGTGGGCGAAGTCGATCATGTGCACGTCCACCGGGGACCCCGCCGCCTCCGGGGCGCCGCGGGACGAGCGCCCGGTGCCGCCTTTGGCGACGGCGGCGCCGGCACACCCCGCCGAGGGAGACGAGGGGAACCCGAACGCCTCGTCCTCCTCGTCGTACTCCTCGTCGGAGGGCTCGTCGTCCTCGCCCTCCTCGCCGCCGCGGGGCCGCGGTCGGGCGCGGGCCCGCTGGGGGTCGCCGTCGTAGTTGATGAGCAGCGAGCTGGAGAAGAAGCGGTAGGACTCGCAGGCCTCCAGCGTGGCCTGCATGTCCCTCAGGCGCCGCAGCACCGGGGACAGCAGCTCCTGGCGCAGCCGGCGCCCGTTGTGGAAGAACTGGTACAGCGCCTCCTTGAAGCCCGCCAGCGTCAGCTTGCGGCCGTGGTACTTGTTCATGAAGATGAGCTGGCCCGAGTCCGGGTGGTATATCTGCAGCAGGCAAACATACAACGTCAACGCAAAACGTCAGTGGGCAAACGCACAACATCAACACCTGCAGCGGACACACAATGTCAGCGCCCGCAAGAACATGCAGTGCTACAACCCCGAGAGAGCGATTACAGACACAGCATCCTCCAAAACGTTGGGGTCTTCACACCCCGGCCTAAACGATGCGTGTTCTGGCCGGGTGGTGAAGCAGGACATAAAGAGGCCTTCGCCCTCGCGCAGCAGGCATCATTTTTAAAGGCTGTACAGGTGGAGCTCGCCATGCACCCCGCGCCTCATCCCGACGGCCGTCCCGAGAGACAGAGCACCGCTGCTCTCTAAGTTATAAAGATAGTGGATCATTTTAACGGTACAGAGGAAAAAAAGTCGTCCTTTTGGGGGATTCCTTCCCTAATAACAATGATTCTTAGAGTAGATATTAGTATTTCTAAAGTTACTGTCTGTGTCGGGGTTAGCGTACAGTGAGCTGAACGGTGAGTAGTACCTGCATGCCACAGAGGCGGACCCCTATGGAGGCCGACGTGCTCTGCTGGCACTTCCTGGTGTGGTTGGCCTTCTTCTCCTCGGAGGCGTCGTCGCCATGCTGCCTCGTGCCCATCTTCAGGTCCAGCACGCACGGCACCGAGTACCGCCACGTCAGGTTCTCCAGCAGGATGAATTCTGGGCCGGGGTCAAGGGTCAACACACGGAGCCACAGAGGGGTTGACCCCGACCCCGTCCCAGCCTAACCACCACCTGACCCTCACCCGCCCGCCCC
The DNA here is from genome assembly GCF_964030765.1 of Micromesistius poutassou. Lineage (NCBI taxonomy): Eukaryota > Metazoa > Chordata > Actinopteri > Gadiformes > Gadidae > Micromesistius > Micromesistius poutassou. The sequence continues at coordinate 245,351 of NC_140272.1, forward strand.
CCCGACTCTACCCAGTGGAGGATACTGTGCTGGTTGCGGAGCTTGGCCGTGTCCCTCAGCTTCTGCAGCAGCTGCTGGTGACACTTGAGTCTCCAGGGGTTGTGCTTGGTCTTCTCCTGGCTGAGGAAGAGGACCTCGGCCTGCTGGACCTCCTCCCTGCGCGCACACACACACAGACACAGACACAGACACACAGACACAGACACAGACACACACACACACACACACACACACACACACACACACACACACACACACACACACACACACACACACACACACACACACACACAGGTGTTTTAGTACCCTGGCCTCTTTTCCAAAAAGACAAAATACATGGCATGATCTGGTACCGTGCTAATCCCACTAGCCTGGCTCGGTACCGTGCTAATCCCACTAGCCTGGCTCGGTACCGTGCTAATCCCACTAGCCTGGCTCGCTACCGTGCTAATCCCACTAGCCTGGCTCGCTACCGTGCTAATCCCACTAGCCTGGCTCGCTACCGTGCTAATCCCACTAGCCTGGCTCGGTACCGTGCTAATCCCACTAGCCTGGCTCGCTACCGTGCTAATCCCACTAGCCTGGCTCGCTACCGTGCTAATCCCACTAGCCTGGCTCGGTACCGTGCTAATCCCACTAGCCTGGCTCGGTACCGTGCTAATCCCACTAGCCTGGCTCGGTACCGTGCTAATCCCACTAGCCTGGCTCGGTCTAATCTGTTAGTGAGCCGTGCTAATGCTGCGCTCACCTCACGAGTGTGTCGTCCTTGCGTAGCGCCCGCGCCCGCTGCTCCTTGCTGTAGCTCTCCGTCTCCCCCAGCGGCGTCTCCCCGCTCCTCTTCAGGGTCTTGGGCTCCGCAGAGAGGCGCTCCTCGCGGGGGGCCGGGGGGAAGGGGTCCCCGGGGGACGGGTACGCCATCAGACACAGTTTACCCTCCGCAGTCTCCTCGAACCGCACCGACACCACGCCTGGGGAGGGGGGAGAGACACCGAGGAGGGAGAGACAGAGACCGAGAGAGAGAGGGAGACAGGGAGAGAGAGAGAGAGAGAGGGGGGGGGAGACAGGGAGAGATGATTTAGTTTAAGGAGTAAAACAAATGCCAAGATATATCCAAACCCATAAAGCAGCCGTTCTGACGACCCTACCTCAACACGCTATAAGATCATATAAGATCAACGTTGTGGGCAGAACATTGGAACTATGACTAACAATAACCACCAAGTAGGCCACGATGATGCTGATGAAACCCAAGTTACATTAAACATGACAAAGCATTAACGACCAGATCCACAACCAACACGACCCCATGATGACCTCCCAGCGGTCCGCATGTCCGGTCCCCGGCGCTGTGAATCAAAGCCCAGAACGCCTTAGGACCTGAGGCCCCCACAGCGACCACTGCACGCTCACCGCATCATCTCCCAGCTACAGGAGCCAATAGCAGAGCTTGGGGGGCCATCTTACTTCTCTGACCGCTCGCCCACACGGTGACGTCACTGTGCTGCGGAATCCCCCCAGCCTCTGAAGTGACTCCAGCCCGCCCCCTCCCTCCCAGAGTGCCGTCCCGTCCCGGGGAACCACAGAACCCGGGGGGGGTCTGCGGGGTTCTCTAGAGCTCGTTCACTGCTAGAACCCGGGGGTATTCAGGGTTCTCTAAAGACGGTTCATTACTAGAACCTGGGGGTCTGCAGGGTTCTCTAGAGCTCGTTCATTACTTTTGTTTCTGCAGAACCCAGAGCAGTGGGGCCCTGGCACTCCAAGACCCACGCGGTGGGGAACATTCTCAGAGTCTCTGTATACCCATGTGACCCGCCGGTCAAGCATACAGCTCTTTATTTTGGTCCCGGGCTGCGTGACTGCGGACCACTCAGTAAGTAACCCAGGACGGGACTAACGGTACCGGGTATGAGGGGCTCCCAGGAGGGGACTAACGGTACCGGGTATGAGAGGCTCCCAGGAGGGGACTAACGGTACCGGGTATGAGGGGCTCCCAGGAGGGGACTAACGGTACCGGGTATGAGAGGCTCCCAGGAGGGGACTAACGGTACCGGGTATGAGGGGCTCCCAGGAGGGGACTAACGGTACCGGGTATGAGGGGCTCCCAGGAGGGGACTAACGGTACCGGGTATGAGAGGCTCCCAGGAGGGGACTAACGGTACCGGGTATGAGGGGCTCCCAGGAGGGGACTAACGGTACCGGGTATGAGAGGCTCCCAGGACGAGATTAACGCTCCTGGTATGAGGCCTCCCAGGACGCGACTAGCGGTACCCCGTAAGGGCCTCCCAGGACGGGACTAGCGGTACCGGGTATGAGGGGGTCCCTGGAGGGGACTAACGGTACCGGGTATGAGGGGCTCCCAGGAGGGGACTAACGGTACCCAGTATGAGGGACTCACAGGACGGGACTAACGGTACCCCGTAAGGGCCTCACAGGACGGGACTAACGGTACCCGGTATGGTCATTAACTACCCTACAATAATACCGTCGTAATTACCCTACACCCTCCAGTCACGAGTGTTACTGCGGTCTGAAATGTTGGCTTTTTTTTCGGTCAAAGCTCTCCTTGTGTCCTTAACCACCGAGGTGCCCTTGTCACTACTTATAGGTTGGATTTGGACCTCGACTGTACTGAGACCAGGGACCAAACAAGACCCGAGCGGTACTGAGACCAGGGACCAAAAAACAAGACCCGAGCGGTACTGAGACCAGGGACCAAACAAGACCCGAGCGGTACTGAGACCAGGGACCAAAAAACAAGACCCGAGCGGTACTGAGACCAGGGACGAACACAGACCAGATAACATGCCGTCACTAACTTCACACTAATCCACCATTTTAATGATTCCACTAGAATAGCCTTCAGTCCTAGGAGGCTGAGCTCGAGGAGAAAGGAAGAAGAGGGAACCAGATACATGAAGACAGGCCGAACCGTCTCACCTTTATACTGAGGAGTGAACTTCCTGATCTCCGGAGGCAGGCTCTTGTAGAACTGGTGCTCCCGGGGGATGAGCGGCTTGCAGATGGCCTGCTCCCCGAAGCGCATGATGCAGGAGTGTCCGGCAACCTGGTGCACGAAGGGCTCCAGCATCACCCCCTTCACGTCTGCCTTCAGCAGCGCCTCGTGAGCAGGACCCATCCTCGCTCCGCATCGGACGGCGGGGTGAACGTGACCCACCAGGGCTGCGGGGTGGCGACCAGCTCGGTCACCGGCGGGGCTCCCTATGGTGTAGTCCGGTCGTTCCTGTGTCGGCCACCAGGGGGGGCTGCCGGTCGTCTGCTTCACGCAGAACAAAACAAAGGACGACAGGAAGCAGAGAAAGGACCTCTGCGATCCTTTAGTTTCCGGTATTTTCAACTCCAATGTTTGAATATGAAAGCGATCCGTCACTGTTGGAGGTTATCCGCGTTTGTGTATATACGATACAAACAATATTTTCACAGTTGGTCGCTTAAAAAAATGTCCCTGCGTTGGCATGTCCATCCGCCATCGTTCTCTGTACCAAAACTGACGTCGGTGCGGACCTACAGCCTGCTAACGCCGCTGAGCCCCTCCTCCCTCGGAAAGTAGCCAATCACAGGTCGGTAGCTGTCACTGGGCGGGAACAATCGTCCGGATAGGACAGAACCGGATTTGACTCTGAAACGAAGCAACAAAGCGTCGGGGGATGGGGCTCGAGCATAAACACAAGACGTAGGCGTGCGCATAGTGTCCAATTTACGTTCCACGAGGACTCCGCTGACACCTCTGCCTCCACCTGCAGAACTCGTGTTGGGATTCAGAATATCAACATGCAGCAGACAACCCACTTACTGCGCTGTCGGCTATATTTTCCATGTTTTAATTTTCTTTACATGTCCGTTGTACACAATTGATATGGGATAAAGCTATCGCAACTCTTAAGAATACCTTGCATATATTAACTGCTTATAAAATGAAAGAATGAAACCATGAACAGAGGGAAATAAAATGTTATTGAACTTATAACAGCATATTAGATACTTAAACATGATCCACTCAATGTATACATTTTTAATTAGCATTTCAGTGAATTTGTGCACAATAAAGAATGCATGAACATATTGGCATACCATCTGAAAATATAACCTATTCTTATCGACGTACGACGGGTTATTATGGGATGCCTGGAAAATCCCATAATAATAATAATGTGTGTGTGTGCGTGCGTGCGTGCGTGCGTGCGTGCGTGCGTGCACGTGTGCGTGTGTGTGAGTAGGGGAAGGCAAAAATGCATGATTATTTTGCTTGCAAATGTTTAAATGCATAAATCTGTAATGGGGTCATCTTCTCTGTAGAGATCATCACCGTGTTAACAGAGAAGTCCCTTTATAGGGCCTCAGCCCCTCTGTAGCAAGGTTCAAGGAGTGGGCGGAGACAGGTTTGGCGTTTTCTCAGCCGGTTCACTTTATTCCGCACAAAGCGAACAACAAATGAAACATAAGGCGAAATGAAATGAACAATCCGGTCCGTAACTACGGTGGCCAGGCTCTCTGCCGTTCGGCCCGTCCTTCTGTCCACACTGAGCGTCTGTCGCTCTCGGCTGTTCCTACTGAAAGGCAGAGCAGACACATAAATACACACTTCCTGATTGGGTCTGATTGCGGACACCTGTCGGCAATCAGACCCAATCTCCCCAGCAGACCTGGTGCTCCATACTCCCCCTACAGGCCAGACACCGCCCCCCTCCACACCCTCCCTGACAGATGACATCATGCCTAGCCCCCCAGCGTGGCCCCCCAGCGTGGCCCCCCAGCGTGGCCCCCTGTAGACACCCTCCAGACCTCCCTCCAGGACCCAGAGAAGTTGGCTTGATGCGTTAGGGTTAGAGCCTCTGCAGTGGGTGTATTAGTACTTTTGTACTCTTTTACAATGTTTTTTGTGTGTCACTTTTAATTATGTTTTATTCTGTTCTGTGAAGCACTTTGTAATCCTGTTTCGAAAAGTGCTATACAAATAAAGGTTATTATTATTATTCCCTGGGAGGCTTTCCATCTTCCATCTTTCCAGGACACTTCCCCCAGACAGCCGATGTAACACACCAGCGTGTTGGGGAGCGTGCCAGGGGGAGGGGCCTGTATCCATCCACGTCCGAGTGATGCATTCGTAAAGACGTGATGTAGCAAGAGAACACCACCCCTGACATCAACACCCGACCACGGGCAACACACCCCGTCCCTCTCCCAGCACCAACGCTGCTGAGCTTCTCTCTGTGTTCATCTCTGTTTCCCCTTCTTATACACAACAGAACCGCCGGATCAACTCGGCACGGTTCCCAGCGGTGATCAGTCCACCATATGTAAACACATCCAGTCATCTGGACCGTTTCATGAAAGGAGCCAACAGCAAGAGCCAAGAACATTTTGTGCTCTGTAACCCTCTGCACCGCCAAGGACAGGACTGATCAGCTGTTTGTTGTGTCAGCCTCTGGAGGGGTCAGCCTCAGCCTCTGGAGGGGTCAGCCTCTGGAGGGGTCAGCCTCTGGAGGGGGTCAGCCTCTGGAGGGGTCAGCCTCTGGAGGGGTCAGAGGGGAGGGGTCAGCCTCTGGAGGGGTCCAGCCTCTGGAGGGGTCCAGCCTCTGGAGGGGTCAGCCTCTGGAGGGGTCAGCCTCTGGAGGGGTCAGAGGGGAGGGGTCAGCCTCTGGAGGGGTCAGAGGGGAGGGGTCCAGCCTCTGGAGGGGTCAGCCTCTGGAGGGGTCAGCCTCTGGAGGGGTCAGCCTCTGGAGGGGTCAGAGGGGAGGGGTCAGCCTCTGGAGGGGTCAGCCTCTGGAGGGGTCAGCCTCTAGAGGGGTCAGCCTCTGGAGGGGTCAGAGGGGAGGGGTCAGCCTCTGGAGGGGTCAGAGGGGAGGGGTCAGCCTCTGGAGGGGTTCAGCCTCTGGAGGGGTCAGAGGGGAGGGGTCAGCCTCTGGAGGGGTTCAGCCTCTGGAGGGGTCAGAGGGGAGGGGTCAGCCTCTAGAGGGGTCAGCCTCTGGAGGGGTCAGAGGGGAGGGGTCAGCCTCTGGAGGGGTCAGCCTCTGGAGGGGTCAGAGGGGAGGGGTCAGCCTCTGGAGGGGTTCAGCCTCTGGAGGGGTCAGAGGGGAGGGGTCAGCCTCTGGAGGGGTCAGCCTCTAGAGGGGTCAGCCTCTGGAGGGGTCAGAGGGGAGGGGTCAGCCTCTGGAGGGGTCAGCCTCTAGAGGGGTCAGCCTCTAGAGGGGTCCAGCCTCTAGAGGGGGTCAGCCTCTGGAGGGGTCAGCCTCTAGAGGGGGTCCAGCCTCTAGAGGGGGTCAGCCTCTGGAGGGGTCAGCCTCTAGAGGGGTCAGAGGGGAGGGGTCAGCCTCTAGAGGGGTCAGCCTCTAGAGGGGTCAGAGGGGAGGGGTCAGCCTCTGGAGGGGGTCCAGCCTCTGGAGGGGTCAGCCTCTGGAGGGGTCAGCCTCTAGAGGGGTCAGCCTCTGGAGGGGTCAGAGGGGAGGGGGTCAGCCTCTGGAGGGGTCAGCCTCTAGAGGGGTCAGCCTCTGGAGGGGGGTCAGCCTCTGGAGGGGGTTCAGCCTCTGGAGGGGTCAGCCTCTGGAGGGGGTCAGCCTCTGGAGGGGTCAGAGGGGAGGGGGTCAGCCTCTGGAGGGGTCAGCCTCTGGAGGGGGTTCAGCCTCTGGAGGGGTCAGCCTCTAGAGGGGTCAGCCTCTGGAGGGGTCAGCCTCTAGAGGGGTCAGCCTCTGGAGGGGTCAGAGGGGAGGGGTCAGCCTCTGGAGGGGTCAGCCTCTGGAGGGGTCAGAGGGGAGGGGTCAGCCTCTGGAGGGGTTCAGCCTCTGGAGGGGTCAGAGGGGAGGGGTCAGCCTCTGGAGGGGTCAGCCTCTGGAGGGGTCAGCCTCTAGAGGGGTCAGCCTCTGGAGGGGTCAGAGGGGAGGGGTCAGCCTCTGGAGGGGTCAGCCTCTGGAGGGGTCAGAGGGGAGGGGTCAGCCTCTGGAGGGGTTCAGCCTCTGGAGGGGTCAGAGGGGAGGGGTCAGCCTCTGGAGGGGTCAGCCTCTGGAGGGGTCAGCCTCTGGAGGGGTCAGCCTCTAGAGGGGTCAGCCTCTAGAGGGGTCAGAGGGGAGGGGTCAGCCTCTGGAGGGTCCAGCCTCTGGAGGGTTCAGCCGCTGCAGTACTTCTATCAAATTGTTGATGCATCACTGACACGTTGCGTTTATCTATGGTAGAAAGGGGGACTGGTGTTGGACTGGTGTGGAATACGTCCCATTACAATACGGCCTCTGTGTGAGCAGCTGTTTGTGCCGTCAACAGATGTCTGTTTGGTGACCACACAGCCTCATGGGCCTACAGAGGAGGGTCTGGGAGGGGGGGCTGGTGTGTTGGGAGGGGGTTGTGTCTCCTTCAATGGGACTGGTGTTGGTAAACATGTGGAATACTCTCCAATACGATACGGCCTCTGTGTGAGCAGCTGTTTGTGCTGTCAACAGATGTCTGTTTGGTGACCACACAGCCTCATGGGCATGCATGTGCAGGATTACGTACGAGAGACGAGTGTCTCCCTGCTCTGCCCTAGTTTAGTGCAATCCCTCCAGCTCCGGGCCAGCACCCTGGACCGCCATGTGGACGTGACGTCATGAAACAGGGTGAAATAACTCCTTCATCTCTCAAGGGATGGCCCGTGGTCCTGCAGCACTTTGAGGTTCAGGTCGGGCTTTAAATAACCCAGCTGCAAATCCAGTCCCGGCACACCTCGTAACCTGACACAATTATACGCTGCGCCATGGCCCCGACTCACAGCCCCGTCTAACTGCCCTGTCTCTCTGCCCCGTCTCACCACATCGCAACATGGAAAGTTACTAAAGCACTCCAGGAATCCCTGAGTAACTTTAACCTAAAAGCTGGTTGGTTCAACAGACGTCCTCCAGTTGTCCAGCTGCAGAGGGGGACAGGACAGCACAGTCTGAGGTCTGTCTCACTGTAGAGGGGGACAGTGACAGCACAGTCTGAGGTCTGTCTCACTGCAGAGGGGGACAGTGACAGCACAGTCTGAGGTCTGTCTCACTGCAGAGGGGGACAGGACAGCACAGTCTGAGGTCTGTCTCACTGCAGAGGGGGACAGGACAGCACAGTCTGAGGTCTGTCTCACTGTAGAGGGGGACAGGACAGCACAGTCTGAGGTCTGTCTCACTGCAGAGGCGACAGTACATTTACATTTACATATACATTTAGGGCTTTTATCCAAAGCAACTTACAATAAGTACATTTGTCATAAGAAAGTGAAACAATATATCGCTGTCAGTACAGTAAGGATGTTCATAGAACCAAGTGCAAAGCACTAACATTCGCTAGGTTAACCCATTCCCCGTATACAACAAAGATAGCTAGGATAAGATGCTACACAACTAAGTACTATAATTAAATACAAGATACAATAAGTGCGCACATTAAGGGCCAGGACGTACAACATACATTAGGTAGGACGGGTTTGATGTCTGTCTCGTGTCCAAGACCTTTCAGTGCAGGCGACCAACCAAAGTTCTGCTGTGGGAAGCCGGTGTCACTGGAGTGCTGGGGTAGAGAGACCATTGTTATTATATATATATATATATTATATATATACCCTTACATAGTGCGTACATAATGAGAGTGGGTAGAGAGACTCATTTCAAAGGTTTGGTGGCTCCTGAACAGAGAGCTCTGGGGAAGAAGAGGAACTGCAGAGTTGACCTTCTCAACACTGCCGCCCTATAGTCCCCACGTCTCTCTGCAGTCCAGCTGCTTTCAACAGCTCCAGTTTGGGCCGATGCGTTCAGCATTTGCATCAAAACATGAGATGAGGAACAGGTGAAAAAAACGCAAGAATATTATTGGTTGAATGCACACATTTGACCAAAGAATAGTTTTATTTGAGGCCCTTACTGTTTATTTGACGAGCGTCTCTGTCACTGGCTCTGGGAGTAAACACAGGCTCGGAGCTCGGGGGCGGAGCCTGCCAAGGAGAAGTGAACAACAAGCTTCTCTTCAAACCTCTGGCCTACATTCCAACTCTCACTGAGAGGGGACGGGAGCTTTGTCCCTGCAGGATCTCCAGACTCTGATAGACGATCGGTCACACTTAGAGCTTAGAGCTTGTATAAGCGAACTTTCAGATCTGACATGCACACACACACACACACACACACACACACACACACACACACACACACACACACACACACACACACACACACACACACACACACACACACACACACACACACACACACACACACACACACGGGCCTGCCTGGAGCCCGCCTGTGTGTGATGTATTCCATATATGTGTAGAGTTATGTAACTGAATCCTCTCAGACACATAAAGGAACAGGAAGTCACACACACACACACACACACACACAGTGGTGTGGGCCTGCCTGGAGCCCGCCTGTGTGTGATGTATTCCATATGACATGAGAATGTGTAGTTATGTAACTGAATCCTCTCAGACACATAAAGGAACAGGAAGTCACACGCACGCACGCACACACACACACACACACACACACACACACACACACACACACACACACACACACACACACACACACACACACACACACACACACACACACACACACACACACACACACACACACACACACACACACACGGTTCATGGTTGAGCTTCTCAACTTGAGCTCCTCTGTTCAGCTCTACACCTTCTGGTCTTCATTCAAAGGAAGGAGGTAACCTTTGAATATTCTCTAATTAGTTCTGTAACCTGGTGAGAGGAGAGGACTGCTTATGACAGAGAACTTCTTGAGTTCAGAAGTTCGGCCCAGAGGTCATTCCTGGTCTGTTGTGGTTTGAAGTGAGTGACAGGGACTCTAGGAAAGGAGGAGTCCTTCCTGGAAAAACATGATTCTGTTTCCAGCTGCACACGTGCGTTTGTCCAAGTTAAAGAAACAACATGTCTCTGTGGGTAAGAATGAATGGATCTCTGTTTCTGTATAGAAACATATAAACAAAATAATGAAGAGATGCATCGGATGATATCTTCTCAATCAAGTTCTGCAGGGCAGCGTAAAGAACCAGTGTAGATAGTAGATACATGTGCTTCACTTTGCACTGTAGAGTTCTGCCGAGACAAGCCCCTATTTACAGGGTCAGGGTAGCCTCTTCCACAAGGTGGCCTAGGAGCGGGCACAGCCCATACTGCAGAATACAGCATTACTTGTCGGCAGGAATACAATGGCCTCCATTTCCTTTGTTGTCATGAGACACTTTGGCCTCAGGGACAGAGTGGTGGGATGATAACAGGCCAGCCCTGTTTAGAAGTACTGTCTGTGTGTACTGTACAGATGTGTGACGATGATGGATGTATGAACAAAGTAACAAACTGTTATGCCGCTTTTCCACCGCCAGTACCAACTCGACTCGACTCGACTCAACTCGGTTTGGTTGCGTTTCCATCTAAAAAAGTACCTCTTCAATGTGGGCGGGTCGTAGAAAAGAACCTCTCCACCATGGGCGGGTCGTCATTAGGTTTTAATCACGGGAGACGCGATTCCCGGGAAATCTGAATCTGATCAAGACTATTTCCTGATTCCCGGGAAAGGTTATGATGGGAAATAAAATAAAATAAAAAGCGCAATGACTGCGCGTCTATTGTTGTCATACGGTAACGTTGATAGAGGCGAAACTCGAGCCCTAGGAAAGGAACGACACTGAAACGAAACAGCGAAACGCTGGTCCTCCGGAGCCGGTCCGTGGACTCCAGCCACGCCGGACACACACAACCACGCCCGACACACATAACGACGCGCAGCCTAACTCTAGCCCCGGGAAAGGAGCGACACACACGGCGAAACGCTGATCAGTGTCCCCCTCGGGAGCGGGTTCGTGGACTCCAACCACGCCGGACACAACTTTAGTTTGAGTGATTATTCCCATTTACAGCCGCTGGCCAATCAGTTACCAGCAGCCTGTTTACGTCACACAAAAGTACCTACTCCTCTCGCTTGGAACCTCGACGGAGGTAGTACTAAAAAAAAGTACCCGGTACTAGGTACCAGGTACTTTTTTTGCCAATGGAAACGCAAAAAAGGCGTGGCGAGTCGAGTCGAGCTGGTACTGGCGGTGGAAAAGCGGCAAGAGTAACAAAGTAACAAACTGTTAGTTAATTCTAGTACCTATAGGTACTAGGCGGGTTAACGGTGGGCCTATTGTGAGGTCAAATCAGACTGCAGGCTTCAGGGGCAATGATAGATCAGCCGGTTGTGATACCAAGGGTTCATTGAGGCTCCACTCCGACGTGGCTCTGCAGCGCTGGTCCACGATGAGTCAGCGAGCACAAGGGAACACTTGTTATGGAGTCCATCTGATAGACCACACTCACCATCAGTTGTGAAGCAGCATTCAGAGCTAAGGCTGCTTCTGCAACCAGCGAACCCACAAAGTCAAGTAAAGCAGTCCCTGATTTTGTTTGTATTTATTTTTATTCAGTGTGATTTCCTCCCCCCCCTGCGGTGGTCCGCTGCAGTGTGGAAAGTTCCAGCCGCCAGCGGCACGAAGGCGAACCGGAGTGCAGGAGAAAGGTTCGGTGACCGACACCCAACACTCTGGTGGCCAGACTCCTGCATTCTGCATGCAGCTGACGTCTCACAGACAAACACATACACACACGCACGCTAGGAGTCACACGCACACACACACACACGCACGCTAGGAGTCACACGCACACACGCACGCTAGGAGTCACACGCACACACACACACACGCACGCTAGGAGTCACACGCACACACGCACGCTAGGAGTCACACGCACACACACACACACGCACGCTAGGAGTCACACGCACACACACACACACGCACGCTAGGAGTCACACGCACACACACACACACACGCACGCTAGGAGTCACACGCACACACACACACACGCACGCTAGGAGTCACACGCACACACGCACGCTAGGAGTCACACGCACACACACACACACACGCACGCTAGGAGTCACACGCACACACACACACACGCACGCTAGGAGACACACGCACACACGCACGCTAGGAGTCACACGCACACACGCACACACGCACGCTAGGAGTCACACGCACACACACACACACGCACGCTAGGAGTCACACGCACACACACACACACACGCACGCTAGGAGTCACACGCACACACACACACACGCACGCTAGGAGTCACACGCACACACACACACACGCACGCTAGGAGTCACACGCACACACACACACACGCACGCTAGGAGTCACACGCACACACGCACGCTAGGAGTCACACGCACACACGCACGCTAGGAGACACACGCACACACACACACACGCACGCTAGGAGTCACACGCACACACACACACACGCACGCTAGGAGTCACACGCACACACGCACACACGCACGCTAGGAGTCACACGCACACACACACACACGCACGCTAGGAGTCACACGCACACACACACACACGCACGCTAGGAGTCACACGCACACACGCACACACGCACGCTAGGAGTCACACGCACACACACACACACGCACGCTAGGAGTCACACGCACACACACACACACGCACGCTAGGAGTCACACGCACACACACACACACGCACGCTAGGAGTCACACGCACACACGCACACACGCACGCTAGGAGTCACACGCACACACACACACACGCACGCTAGGAGTCACACGCACACACACACACACGCACGCTAGGAGTCACACGCACACACACACACACGCACGCTAGGAGTCACACGCACACACACACACACGCACGCTAGGAGTCACACGCACACACACACACACGCACGCTAGGAGTCACACGCACACACACACACACGCACGCTAGGAGTCACACGCACACACACACACACGCACGCTAGGAGTCACACGCACACACGCACGCTAGGAGTCACACGCACACACGCACACACGCACGCTAGGAGTCACACGCACACACACACACACACGCACGCTAGGAGTCACACGCACACACACACACACGCACGCTAGGAGTCACACGCACACACACACACACGCACGCTAGGAGTCACACACACACACGCACGCTAGGAGTCACACGCACACACACACACACGCACGCTAGGAGTCACACACACACACGCACGCTAGGAGTCACACGCACACACACACACACGCACGCTAGGAGTCACACACACACACGCACGCTAGGAGTCACACGCACACACGCACACACACGCACGCTAGGAGTCACACGCACACACACACACACGCACGCTAGGAGTCACACGCACACACACACACACACGCACGCTAGGAGTCACACGCACACACACACACACGCACGCTAGGAGTCACACGCACACACACACACACGCACGCTAGGAGTCACACGCACACACGCACGCTAGGAGTCACACGCACACACACACACACGCACGCTAGGAGACACACGCACGCACGCACGCACACACACACACGCACGCAAGGAGACACACGCACACACACACACACACACACACACGCTAGGAGACACACGCACACACACACACACGCTAGGAGACACACGCACACACACACACACGCAAGGAGACACACGCACACTAGGAGACACACGCACACGCACACACACGCACACACACGCTAGGAGACACACGCACACACACACACACGCAAGGAGACACACGCACACTAGGAGACACACACACACACACACACACGCACACACACGCTAGGAGACACACGCACACACACACACACGCAAGGAGACACACGCACGCTAGGAGACACACGCACGCACGCACGCACACACACACACGCACGCTAGGAGACACACGCACACTAGGAGACACACGCACACACACACACACGCACGCAAGGAGACACACGCACACTAGGAGACACACACACACACACACACACGCAAGGAGACACACGCACACACGCACACTAGGAGACACACGCACGCACGCACACACACACACACACGCCAGGAGGCACAGACATGCCTAGGAGACATACACATGTATGTGTGTGTGTGTGTGTGTGTGTGTGTGTGTGTGTGTGTGTGTGTGTGTGTGTGTGTGTGTGTGTGTGTGTGTGTGTGTCTTGCGGCCAGCCAGTGCGTCAGCCATGGTGTGTGGAGGTCCCAGTAAGAGTGTGGACGATGACCAGTAGGGCCTTATGTAACCAGCAGGGCCTGCTGATTACATAAGGCCCCCAGCACACATTGCTCACCCAGCATGCACCAGACCACACTGTGTGTGTGGTCACACACACACACACACACACACACACACACACACACACACACACACACATGCACACACACAAAGTACGAGGGTTCATTGATCCAAGGTCTAATGCACACACACTCAGTTCTCCTACAAATGGGTTAAAAACATAAAAAAGTGTGTTTCCCTCATTTCGCTGTTTTCCAGCAGTCAAGGCCAGCTGTATCAGCTGTGTGTGTGTGTGTGTGTGTGTGTGTGTGTGTGTGTGTGTGTGTGTGTGTGTGTGTGTGTGTGTGTGTGTGTGTGTGTGTGTGTGTGTGTGTGTGTGTGTGTGTTGTGTGTGTGTGTGGCAAGTAAAAAAGGAACATGCAAATGAAGGCAAATGTATTTATATAACCTCATAGCCAAAGGCAACCCAAAATACTTACAGTGCACATGCAAAAGCACGATAAGAAGACGATGAGAACTAGAATAGCAAGCAAGCAGAAACACATCGAATAAAAACTATAAATAGTCTAAAATGTTTAGATATGCAAGTAGAGGAGGCTGGTGGGAGAATATACACTATGAGGGGTGAGGGGAAGGGTTAGGGTGAGGATAAGGGTGAGGATAAGGGTAAGGGAAAGGGTTCACATACACACTAATACATATCATTAGGGCAGCACTAATGAGCAGTCTGAGTGACACCTGATCCTTAGAGGAGCCAGGCTATAACAGAGAATCACCGCACACTCTCCTCACCAGCAACTCACAGTCATGTTGTGTTCCAATTCTAGTTCAATGTAAGAGGACTTTTGTACAAAAGATTCATTGTGTTTTGCTTATTTACGATACAATCTGAGTGGAAAAGAGCTAACGACAGAGCACGATGCTAGTTAGCCTTAGCTCTCTAAAGACTTGAGTACCAGTGGCTGCAGTGGTGCAAACACACCATTATGCAAGTCAAAACATAAACGTCATTTCCACCAGATTCTATTAGTGTTCAATCTTAGATTTTGATTGCTGGACATTTTCGGTTCAGGCGGTCCTAAAAACCTCCAAACATGTAGTGTTTTTGTCATAGAAAAGCTAAAGCAGGGACACTGACCTTACTGTTCGAGACGAGATTGTTGACGGGGGGGGGGGGGGTCACTGACAAACGGGACTGTCCCCGGGGACGTCTGGTCACCCTATGTTTGCCGTTGATGATCTCTGCATGTGTTGCTATTGGAGCCCTTGCCCCCGCTGCCTGGCGCCATGCTGTTGTTGGTAACCCTGGGATCAGCCTCTCGCTCCCCGCTGGCCCGAGCCTGGCGCTGCGGAGACTGATAGCAGAGCTGGACGTGAATACAGGCTATTAGCTCTACATAAACACAAGAGGGCTGGACGGATGATAACATATGCTTGGTTCACATAAAGCTCAGTTTACAAAAGCCCACACCTGCTGACACAACACAGGTAAAGTCAGCGGCTGCACGCTGCAGACGGAGGCAGAGGCAACACCTGCGCCCCAACCGAGATGACGGGCTGCGTCTCCGCGTCTCCTCAGCCTTGTGGTGCGAATGACCTCACTCCCAAACCCCTCAAGCCCGGGACTTAACGCCCTCACTGCCGTCAACAACTGTTCTGCAAAGCCGTTTCCATCTCATTTCTTTTCTGCTGGTGTCAGTGCTGACTCAGAGTCGTTACCCCGGGACTCACATACTGCAAACACACACGTGCATTTCACCCTCTGGATCCACCGTTTGGTGACTCCTGGTCTGACCAGCAGACCACAGGCTGCAGGGGGGGGGAGGGGAGGGGGGGTGGTCAAGTGCTGCAGGACATTGAAGGAACCGTCTCGCTGTTGGTTTCCAGCTGTCACCCCTGATAGATCTGGGTTAGTACAGTAAGTTCTCCTGAAGACTGTGGCAAGGCTTCCAGTGAACATTTGCAATCGCAAATTGTAGGCAAAGTAAGTTTGAAGTTGAATGAGACTATACTAGACTCTACTCATTGTAGTGGCACATTTCTTCTGATCATCTTGGCAATGGATCTCAATGATTAAATATATTTATGTTGAAAGCATTAACCCCTTCACACAGATGTAGCAAAGAATCAAATGTTTTTTTGTAATGCGTCTCTTGAGGGTTAATGGTTCCCAGTTTACACATTCCCAGCCCGTAACCACGGTAATAGGTAGCGTGGAGGCCCAGACTTCTAGAGACTGAGTTGACCTCCTCAACCATCTACAGCATGAAGACCTCTTCAACCATCTACAACATCTCAACAGGCAAGGAACCCATTGCATTCCTAAGAAACATACATGAAAGGTGACTGGTGTATTAAATGTCCTTGTTCCTCCTTCCTGTATGATTACCATCACTGCCTTATTCTGTTTGTTGTTTTTTTCAGGTAAATTCAAATGCCGTCTCATACTGCCTTTAAGTTCATGGCCCACAATAACCAGTTGAACTGGAATGTCTCCACAGAACGCCCCACTGCCGTTCATATGAGCTCAGCGTGTGAGAGAGATACGATCACATTGTGTTCCAACTCCCCTGAGGCTTCACTTCCTCATTGGGTTCAGCAGACCCAATTGCATGACAACAGGGCGAATCCTCACATAGAGGAATTTCCCTGTGAGGGGGCGTGGCCAAAATAGTCCCGTTCTGGGTGTTGACCAATAGAACGATTAGTTTATATGTCTGCATATCATGCCAATTATAAAGTCATAAACTCTACTATAATGATAGTAATGAGTTACATACAGTCAGTGCGTTTACATGACACTCAAGAAAGTCAAATTATTAGGTTAGTCCAACTATGATTGGATTGGATTACTTACTACCTTAGTCGAGCTAAAAAAAAATCGAAGTTACTCATACTCAGACTCCTCTGCTGGCAGAGCAGCCAGAAGAGTCTGCATACGACGAGAGGTCGGAACAATGGAGCGTCTGAGAAATTATATGGACCCGAAGTGAACTGACAGCTACTGAAAACATCTTTCTCGAATGCCACCTGAGTTTGTTGTTGCTGGTGACGTAAAGAGGTCAACTGGTGGCTCTATTACCACTAGTTGAAATGGGTACAGCGCCACCTATCGTACCGGGGAATGACACGCTTCAGCCAATGAATCAATTTACTCACCGCCATGTATACTCGGACAATTGCAGTTGTCCAATTGCAGAGCATAGTCGAACTATGGCTTTAATCGGATTAAGCTGTGCATGTAAACAAACTGAGTATGAGTCTGACATGTCTTCAGGGTTAAACCCTGGACTGTTTAACTGTTTACTACTGAGGTACGTGTGTGGGGGAGAGAGTGGGAGAGAGAGTGGGAGAGAGACACAGAGAGAGTCTGTAAATCATATTCATATTTTTTAGGGCTTTCCTAGAAAGCTGCTGCGGTTTGGGACAGTTTTGCACAAATGTGTCCATGTGTGTGTGTTTTATGTGTGTATTTGATGTGTGTCTGCACTTGTGTGTGTGTGTGTGTGTGTGTGTGTGTGTGTGTGTGTGTGTGTGTGTGTGTGTGTGTGTGTGTGTGTGTGTGTGTGCAAGTGTCTAAGTGTGTAAATCATATCAATGTTTTTTGGGCTTTCCTAGAAAAGGCTCTCTGGGAGAGCAGCCAGATTCTGGTTGGCCGCAGAACGTTAGTGCGCAGCTCAGGTTCCACGGTTTAACAATGCAATAAAGACAACGTTTACACACCCACCTTGTATGCAAAGACATAACGAAACACAACAGCCTTTACACACAAGTGTGTTCCTGCTGGAACACACACACATAAACCCAGCACATGTGGCATGGGCTGGGCAGAGCCCTGGGTCCTCTCAACCTGAAGAACCATCAGGTTCTCAACCTGAAGAACCATCAGGTTCTTAGCCTGAGAAAGGCTGAGAAACTGTCCACTAGCAGCACGCAGAACGCAGAACGACACACTGCAGATTACGTTACAACATCTAAAGGCAGACGAGATCAAACCTGTATGAACGGGCATTTCTCGTTCTTTAGTTTTGACCAATCATGTTGCTTGATGGTGGCTCTGTTAGCGCATGCTAGGCTATTAACCGACAACAGTCATTTGGTAGTAAGTGGGAAAAAGGTGTCTGTGAAGATATAAAATCAACATTGTGCAGACTGACCGCAATATAAATAAAATGTTTGTCTACTTGCTTGAATCTGTTTGTTGTCGGTAGAATAAACAGGAAACCAGGAGTAACCCCGCCCCTTAACGCTGACTGTTTCCTGTCTCTCGTTGCCCCCTAAAGGTTCTGATGGGTGTTAATGGATTAAATACAGAAAGCCAAATGCATGTTTAACTTATTCTGCAGTCACTTATCAAGTAGGTTAATATGGGACCACTTGAAACAAGAGTGCAGTTGGTTTATAAATAATAAGCAACATGCATCTCTAAATATTTACAACATATGTAATGTATATTTTAAACTCCAGGAATATCCTTTTACTATGTAATAGACCCCTTACCAAGAGGTAAAAAGGTCGCTCGTAACATAATGTACCAGTACACCGCACCAGTGGAGATGACCTCCACACTGGGCTGGCCTGCTGGGACTCATGTACATGTTGAGGGTACTGGGAGTTCACCAGTTCCAGCGGTACCCTGTCAATCACTAGTGTGTTCAGCCCTATGATAACTTATGTTTATCTGTTGATATCTACTGATGTTAAATGATCAGGTGACCAGTGGTACCACAGCTCTGACCAGTGGGACCACAGCGCTCTGACCAGTGGTACCACAGCTCTGACCAGTGGGACCACAGCGCTCTGACCAGTGGGACCACAGCTCTGACCAGTGGGACCACAGCTCTGACCAGTGGGACCACAGCGCTCTGACCAGTGGGACCACAGCTCTGACCAGTGGGACCACAGCTCTGACCAGTGGGACCACAGCGCTCCGACCAGTGGGACCACAGCTCTGACCAGTGGGACCACAGCGCTCCGACCAGTGGGACCACAGCTCTGACCAGTGGGACCACAGCGCCCCCTGGCGAACCACTGCTCTAACACACACTTCCCTTCGGATTACAAAGGCATGCAAGGACTTTAAAAACACTCCAGATTCTAACAAACTGCCATACCCGTTGGGAGAAATACAACGATGTGCGATCACAGCAGCCAGATTCGTCACCTGTTGTGTTGAGAGAAGGACCTCAAACTCCCCATAAACGGACTCATCCCCCTGGACTCTCTCTCTTTTTCCACAATTCTCCAATTGCACACGTCCTCCATATTGTAAATACTGTGTATTTAGAATGTATCGTTCATATAATATCCCATATTTTACTTTGACTTCTTTATTGTTCACCCGCTTTGGCAAAAGCGTTTTGTTTCCCATGCCAATAGAGCTTTTTTGAATTGAAATTTAGTTGACTTGACTTAGAGAGAGAGAGAGAGAGAGAGAGAGAGAGAGAGAGAGAGAGAGAGAGAGAGAACAGATAATGTTCAGCAGTACGTAAACTAACTCGATGTGAAAACCAAAATATTCCTTCTGCCGAAACCCGGGATCGAACCAGGGACATTTAGATCTTCAGTCTAACGCTCTCCCAACTGAGCTATTTCGGCGGGATGCCACAGCATGCAGAATTTTTCATCATGTCGATTTCTACACATTTTCTTTATTTTCTATTCGACGTGCAAAAGTTATTGTGATTATGATGATAGGTAGACGTGTCCGCCTGACGTCACAGCATCATATCTGTGGTATGGAAACAGGAAGTGTCGTAAGGAACGCAGTGGTGCAGCTCCTCTTCCACCGCCAGAGGGCGCCATCAGCCCATCAACACAATACCACATTACAATAGAAATACTAGGCTGCTACTACATACTGACACTCACACTATAGGCATGTAGTCTAATACAACTCATACTAATATATATATATATATATATATATATATATATATATATATATTTGCACTTTATATTGTATTTGTAGTTTCCTCATACTATAAATATTCTTAATTAGTTAATTGTCTCCTCATACTATTAGAAAACTATTGCAGGTGTAAATTGTCGTTTAGTTTCTTCTGTTTTTACTTGTTTACCTTCTACACAGGCCTACTTCTGATCCTCTGAACGCATCTTAATGTAACGTGGCGTTGCTCTCCACCTTTGGATCCGTTCTAAACAGAGGAGACCTTCTCCTTCCTTGTCCCCTTGGGTGATTTGGGTCTATAAGATCTGCTGCCCTGCTGAGGCGACGCGTGTTCTACAGCCTGCTGAGCAACACGTGCAGCTCTGTTTGTTTTGGTTCCGCGGTCCTCTTGCAGCAGCACTGCAGTACGCTGCTCGTCATGTCCTCCTGGCCCCGCCCCCCGCCCCCCTCTTGGCTCCGTGCCCCCACCCCCACTTAATCCCCCCTCTGCTGTCTTCTCCTCACGTCTCCCCCACACTGGAGCATCTCCCTGCAGCCTCTCTCTTCTCTCTCTCTCTCTCTCTCTCTCTCTCTCTCTCTCTCTCTCTCTCTCTCTCTCTCTCTCTCTCTCTCTCTCTCTCTCTCTCTCTCTCTCTCTCTCTCCCTCCCTCCCTCCCCAAGGTGACTTTCCCTCCTTCGCAGACACTGCAGCTATTTCCCTTTTGTTGTGGAGCGAGATGAGAGATGCACCGACGCAGAATGGAGGGATGGAGAGAATGGAGAGAGGGGGGGAGAGAGAGAGAGAGAGAGCAGGGGAAAGAGAGAGAGAGAGAGAGTGACAGAGAGAAAGAAACAGAGAGAAAGGGAGAGAGAAACAGAGAGAGAGACAGACCGAGACCCCACAGAGACAGACAGAGACAGAGAGACCCCCCAGAGACAGACAGCGAGACCCCCCAGAGACAGAGAGACAGCGAGAGGGGGTAGAGAGGGCAGAGGGACTAAATGGGTGGAAGTCTTGGAATTGATGACAACTGATGAAAAACAACGGTAGAAATCTGCTGTTTGCTTTTTCTGGTCTTTTTTTGCATTCTTAAAATCACCAAGGAAGCGATGAAGGACTTGACATGAAGTTAATACGTGTTCGTTAGGACGTGTAGTAAAGTACTTATGAGGACCTCTAGTAAAGTACTTATGAGGACCTCTAGTAAAGTACTTATGAGTATTTTTAATTACTTATTAATAATGTACCATTATTACCCCAGTGTGTTTGTGGTGGCCCACATGCTAGCCACATGCTAGCCCACATGCTAGCCACATGCTAGTCTATATGCTAGCCCACATGCTAGCCCACATGCTAGTCTACATGCTAGCCCACATGCTAGTCTATATGCTAGCCCAAATGCTAGTGGTTGGCTGTGAAGCGGCGCTTTGTGTGAATATTGACAAAGAAACATAATCTCACTTTTTCTAGAGGTCATGAAATTGAAATTAATACACAACTCAACAGACTACAATGAAGGTCAAAGGTCAACTGTGGTTGGTTTCATGAAACAAGAAGGGAGAGAGATCGTTGGTTATATATATTGCAACTTGTTCTTTTTAATTACAGACTTTGCTCTGCTCTATATAATAACACATTTTTATAAATCATGTACAGTACTAACATTTGTCTATACACATGGTCATCAATGTACATTACAGAGTACACACATCACACCAACTACACAAACTGAAGTATTTTGTCTCTCTCCGCTCTCTGGCCAGCACCCCGACCACAGGATCAAACTCTAACCTCAAGTGGACTTCTCAATATTTACATCCCTGAAAAATGTACACTGATTCACCAGAACTCCTGTCTTCTGCTTGGGTTCAGAGGTCAAAGGGAGGGGGGGGGGGGGGGGGGGGGGGGTGAGCCCAAACTGTCCTTCAAACCGAACAACACAGCGCTGTGACGGCCTGCAGCAACACGTTAGACTGACAACAGTGGACTGAGTGCATTTCTACCGTCCTTCAGCAGGTAGGAAGGTAAGATCAAGCCCTGAGGAGAGAGGCTGGTGAGCTGATGTCCAAACGAGGCGACCTGGCCGCACAAACCTTACAACACGTTTACTGGGAGACTACATGAATAGAAAAAAAAAAATCTTTGCATTCATTTTATTGTATGTCAATGCATTTTCCGCATTGCTCCGAATAATTCAATTGCAAATGTAACGCATTTACCATTATTAAATTATTCACTTCTAAATAACCTTTTACGCTTTTTGGATATCAATATTTAGTATTAAGTTCTTCATATTGCTGTGGCCACAAATTAAAAACAAAAAATGTAAATCTGAAAATATAGGTATATGGATTCAGAGCTTATGCTAACCTACTTCATAGTAAAAAAAAAACATAAACCAGGAGTCTGATTGAAATTCACCTCACCCTTACTATCTTCGTATTAGAGGGAGCTGATGCAGTCCACCAGATATTGCTATTGCCTGCAGATGACTGATGGCGGTAAAGTACTGGTGGATCATTTGCTGTCCTGCTGTCAGCAGATAGGTGGCGTTCTTCAGGGTTTTGGAATACAGATCAAAACTAACATCACAAGGGTTTGTTTACATACACGGGGGTCATTGCTGTACTTAGATTTATTGCACATTATTGACACAAATGCACACATATCAAACACACACACACACACACTCGCACTTGCGCAAACACACACAAATAAAGTTTTTCATGCCTCTGATGAAAGACATTTCTATCTAAAATTTGGTGCTTTGTTTAGGAGATGTAATTTGAATAATTTAGCGTTCATTTGAATTAACCAAGATGTGTATGATGCATGTTCTGTAAACCTTGAATCCGAATGCTTACACTTTTATTTTAGACTTTTACGTTTCATGTGCAAAACCGTTTCACTCTGATCATTTTATTGTAAACATACCGCTGGTCTTTGAGCACCGCAAGAAAGAACTCAATTAAGGCATGAAAAACACGTCCTCAACTGTCTGAGCAGGTAGACACAGGTGTGCTTCACTTCACAAGCTTGTACTGGTAGATATAGACGAGTGTCTCTACCTGCTATGGAGTAATACCGGTTGTAACATACATGTGGATACCTGGGTTGGAAGCCTTGTATATTAATTGGCCACGGGTAAATCACATATTTAACATCATGTCACCTATTGCATGGCCACAGTTGCCATGGTGACCTGTCATGCAGGGGTGCTGTTGACTAGCGATGGCCTACGTCCAATTAGAGCCCAGGGTCACCTGGGGTCAAGTGACCCTGACCTTTGTAAACGCTTTAACCTTCACAGAGTTCTGCACACACACACACACACTACAACCCCCCCCCCCCCCACACACACCTGTCCTGCACACACACACACACACACACACACACACACACACACACACACACACACACACACACACACACACACACACACACACACACACACACACACACACACACACACACACACACACACAG
>NC_140272.1:274055-371710 GCF_964030765.1 Micromesistius poutassou
CTTCACTTTATCTTTAGCAGAGATACTGGACTTTGGAGAGAGAGAGAGAGAGAGAGAGAGAGACAGAGGGAGAGTACCGTCGCTCTGATTGGTCAGGGCCATCAGGAGGGGCGTGTTCTCGGCCGGCTCGTCGTAGGCCTCGATGGAGTAGATGTGTTCGTAGTCCGGGTCGTTGGTGTTCACCACCATGCGGACCTCCCGGTCTGGGGGGACAGAGAGAGGGGTACCGGACCAGGTCTACACCGGACCAGGTCTACACCGGACCAGGTCTACACCGGACCAGGTCTGGTACCAGACCAGGTCTACACCGGACCGGGTCTACACCAGACCAGGTCTACACCGGACCAGGTCTGGTACCAGACCAGGTCTACACCGGACCAGGTCTTCAGCAGACCAGGTCTTCAGCAGACCAGGTCTACACCGGACCAGGCCGGGTACCGGACCAGGTCTACATCAGACCGGGTCTACACCAGACCGGGTCTACACCAGACCGGGTCTACACCAGACCGGGTCTACACCAGACCGGGTCTACCACCAGACCGGGTCTACCACCAGACCGGGTCTACACCAGACCGGGTCTACCACCAGACCGGGTCTACCACCAGACCGGGTCTACCACCAGACCGGGTTTTACCAGGCCGAGTGTGCCCCGGCGTGGACCCGGGGCGGCAGACCCTCATGTGGAGCTGGGGGGTCGCGGCGCTGACAGAGTCCTCTGTTTTCTAGCTCAGAAAACCACCAGGTTAGGGTTAGGTTCAGAGGGTTCTGTCCGGGGTTAGGGGACAGTTAGGGGTAGGGGGGGCATGGGCGGGCATGGGGGGGGGCATGGGGGCGGGCATGGGCAGGCATGGGGGGCCCGCAGAGGGACTCACCGTCCTCCACCGTCCTGGCCAGGTGCTCAGGGGCGGGCCGGGACCGGACCCCAGGTCGGGTCTGAGGTTCTGAGACTAGACCTGAGAGAGAGCCAGGCGGGGGGGGGGGGGGGGACACACAGGGAGGGGGCACCAGGGGGGAGGGGGGTACAGGAATCAACAGGGTTAGGGTTAGTGACGTGCAACAAAGAACCAGAGGAACAGAAAACCTTCAATCTTAAAGACATGGAGACCCCCAGACCCCCAGATCTGTAGACCCCCAGACCCCCAGACCCCCAGACCTGTAGACCCCCAGACCTGTAGACCCCCAGATCTGTAGACCCCCAGATCTGTAGACCCCCAGACCCCCAGACCTGTAGACCCCCAGACCTGTAGACCCCCAGACCCCCAGATCTGTAGACCCCCAGACCTGTAGACCCCCAGACCCCAGACCTGTAGACCCCCAGACCTGTAGACCCCCAGACCCCCAGATCTGTAGACCCCCAGGCCTATAGACCCCCAGATCTGTAGACCCCCAGACCTGTAGACCCCCAGACCTGTAGACCCCCAGACCCCAGACCTGTAGACCCCCAGACCCCCAGATCTGTAGACCCCCAGACCTGTAGACCCCCAGACCTGTAGACCCCCAGACCCCAGACCTGTAGACCCCCAGATCTGTAGACCCCCAGACCCCCAGATCTGTAGACCCCCAGACCTGTAGACCCCCAGACGACAAACCCTCCCTGGTAAGCATATCTGGGATCAGTCTGTTGAGGGCTATACAGTCTGTCTATATACCGTATAATATATAATGAGTATGTCTTTGGAGAGTTTAATGGGCAATGTGGAATATAATGTTCAAATGATAATCAGAGTTAATAATAGTTCCGTAACACCAACATTACGTACGTAAAGAATTGAATTTAGCTGAGACTCCAGCCTGGAGGAAGCAGTACTGCAGGACTCAACGTGTGGTTACTACCTGAAGACTGCTGCTAATGAGGTCCTTTCTAGACAGCACAAAGCACTCAGCGTCTGGGACGTTGATCCAGCACATCCTATTTGTATTTAAATGACACCGAATGCTAATTCCATGGGAGAGAACTGCATTTGTGCAGCTAAAAGAAAAACATAAAGAAGGTTCCTGTTGGTTTCCTCCTCCTCCACTCCTCCTCTCCCCCTCCTCCTCCTCCTCCTCTCCCCCTCATCCTCCTCCTCCTCCTCCACTCCTCCTCCCCTCCTCCTCTCCCCCTCCTCCTCCTCCACTCCTCCTCTCCCCCTCCTCCTCCTCCACTCCTCCTCTCCCCCTCCTCCTCCTCCTCCTCTCCCCCTCCTCCTCCTCCACTCCTCCTCTCCCCCTCCTCCCTCCCTCCTCCCCTCCCGTTGAGCTGTAGATGCACTAACGTAAGAATGACTCATGCTAATTATTGCCCTTGTGTACCAAGCCCCTCCTGCACACACCACCACCACCACCACCACCACCACCACCACCACCCATCTGCTGGCCTTCTTCTCACTCACCTCCACACGCTGAGGGGGCGGCGTAGATGGACAGGAAGACAGTGGAGGGAAGGAGACAAAAGAGAAATGAAGGAAAGGTCAGTCTGTGAGGCAGCACGAGGGCTTGTACTTGATGGTAGCCTCGCTGTGTGATTGATTACAGGCGACTGCGTCGCCAGCTGGTGACTGAAATGTGACGTCTCGCTCCGAGTTCAACGTGTGCAAAAATGAAACGGCGTTTAACCACGGGCACGGCGGGACCCACCGCAGTGCTGACTCATCACCAGCCGGACGTAGTCTCTGATGTCGTCCTCCTGGAGGGGCGGGACGAGAGCCAAGAGTCTTCATACCAACTCATCCATGGTGGTGTGTGAGTGGCATGTCTGAGTATGTGTGTGTGTGTGTGTGTGTTTGTGTGTGCATGTGTGAGTGTACATCTGAGTGTGTGTGTGTGTGTGTGTTTGCGTAGATCTGAGTGTGTGTGTGTGTGTGTGTGCGTGTAGATCAGAGTGTGTTTGTGTGTGCATGCATACAGGTAGATCTGAGTAGTTTGTTTCCAGTAGTGTGTGTGTGTGTGTGTTTCTGTATGTATGTGTGTGTGTAGATGTGTGTGTAGATCTGAATGTGTGTAGATCTGAGTTTGTGTGTGTGTAGATCTAAGTGTGTGTCTCTGACTACTGACCGTCAAGCCCTGGTCTCCTCTGTCTCCCTTCATGCCATCTGGACCCAACTCTCCCTGCAGCACAAGGTAGCAGGCATCAGCACACACACACACACACACACACACACACACACACACACAATACATTAACACCGGTGACACCACCGTCATGGAGCCAGGGGGTCTGAAACGTGGCCAATAGCCCCCCGAGGGCATTAAGAGCCATCAGCCGCCCCCCTGGACCCCCCCTCCCACCGCACAACAGAACCTCCTGATGAGGCTCTCCTCTCTAACCCTCTCTCCTCTCTCCTACTCTCCTGATGAGGGGTCGAGGCTCTGCTGAACTGGACGCTTTCAGGAGAGACTGGAGGATCTGGTTCAGGTGTGAGGATCTGGTTCAGGTGTGAGGATCTGGTTCAGGTGAGTGTGAGGATCTGGTTCAGGTGTGAGGATCTGGTTCAGGTGTGAGGATCTGGTTCAGGTGTGAGGATCTGGTTCAGGTGAGTGTGAGGATCTGGTTCAGGTGAGTGTGAGGATCTGGTTCAGGTGTGAGGATCTGGTTCAGGTGAGTGTGAGGATCTGGTTCAGGTGTGGGGGGTCTCATTAGGTGCGTTTGGACCCACCTGCTGCCCCCGGACTCCTGGAATGCCGGGGACCCCGCGGGGCCCCATCATGGCGGGGCCGATTGGCCCTCTCTCTCCCTGCAGAGGAACGCACAAACCATGGCCACTGGGTTACGGGAGGAACACACAATACACCACGGACATGGACACACACATTTCTGATAGCACCAATGAGGCCCGAGAGAATCACCTTCTGTCCCTGGAGCCCTTCGGGGCCCTTGGACCCACTGGGGCCCTGGGTTCCGGTCAGGCCAGCGGCCCCGTCGACGCCCCGGGGGCCGGTGGGGCCCGGGGTCCCGGGGGGGCCCTGAGTCAGCACAGACACGGAGGGTTAAAGTCCAGCACAAGGACAGGAAGCAGAGGTGATGCAGTGTGCTGGAGAGTCTGCAGGCCTCACCCGTTCACCCTTCTC
Source organism: Micromesistius poutassou (assembly GCF_964030765.1). NCBI lineage: Eukaryota > Metazoa > Chordata > Actinopteri > Gadiformes > Gadidae > Micromesistius > Micromesistius poutassou. The sequence continues at coordinate 278,103 of NC_140272.1, forward strand.
TCCTTGGCTTCCTTTGCTCCCCACCACTCCATCGAATCCACGGTCCCCCTGGAAACACGGGAGCATCAAGCCTCAACACCTTCTACTACTGGAACCAACCACCTGGTCCTGGTGACCAGCGGCCACACTGCGCCTCAACACCTTCTACTACTGGAACCAACCACCTGGTCCTGGTGACCAGCGGCCACACTGCGCCTCAACACCTTCTACTACTGGAACCAACCACCTGGTCCTGGTGACCAGCGGCCACACTGCGCCTCAACACCTTCTACTACTGGGACCGGGACCACTGAGGGCTGGCCTGGTCCTGGTGACCGCAGCACCGCACCGTACCGTACCGTACCGTACCGCACCGTACCTTGGGGCCGATCAGTCCCTCCTTCCCCGGGCTCCCTGTGGTCCCTGAAGGGCCGGCGTCCCCCTGCAAGCAGACTCAGGGCTTCAACATGTGATGGAGCGCGTGATGCTGCTGTGATGTGAGGCTAACATGGAGCATGTGACGCTAACATGGAGCATGTGATGCTAACATGGAGCATGTGACGCTAACATGGAGCATGTGACGCTAACATGGAGCATGTGACGCTGACATGGAGCATGTGAGGCTAACATGGAGCATGTGATGCTGACATGGAGCATGTGACGCTAACATGGAGCATGTGATCCTGCGGCGTTGTGCTACAGGCTGCGTCTCCTACCTTCTCTCCCCCCCGCCCCGGGAGGCCAGTCCGCCCGTGCACCCCCCCGTCACCCTGAGAGATGAACACGGATCATTAGACATAGGTTAATTAACATGCTAGGATAATGAGCATGTTATGTTAGGTTAATTGACATGTTAGGTTAATTAAACTTCTAGAGTGCACCGCTGGGAGTTCAACAGTGGCGCTCAGCGTGCGGCCTATGTACACTATGTCCTATGTACACTATGTCCTATGTACACTATGTCCTATGTACACTATGTCCTATGTACACTATGTCCTATGTACACTATGTCCTATGTACACTATGTCCTATGTACACTATGTCCTATGTACACTATGTCCTATGTACACTATGTCCTATGTACAGCGTCTCCACCGCTGTCTGTGGAGCTCAGTGGACCCATGGCCCCGCGGCTGAGAGCTGATGGATTACAGAATCTCATCATGTCAACATTCCTCCCTCCTCCCCCGCCGCCTCACTCACCCTGGGGTCTCTCCCCCCTCCATGTATCTCCCCCTTCCTCTCTCCCTCCCATTCCCTGTCTCCCTCCCCCTCCCTGTCTCCCTCCCCCTCCCTGTCTCTCCCCCTCTCTCACCCTCCCTGTCTCTCTCACCCTCCCTGTCTCCCTCCCCCTCCCTGTCTCTCCCCCTCTCTCACCCTCCCTGTCTCTCTCCCTCTCTGTCTCTCCCCCTCTCTCACCCTCCCTGTCTCTCTCCCCCTCCCCGTCTCTCTCCCTCTCTGTCTCTCTCCCCCTCCCTGTCTCCCTCCCCCGTCTCTCTCCCTCTCTGTCTCTCTCCCCCTCCCTGTTTCTCCCCCTCCCTGTCTCACCTTCTCTCCCTTGGCACCATCCGCACCACAGGATCCCTTGGGCCCACGGTCGCCCTGGAAACGCAAGATAGTCACATGACACAGAGACACATGGTTGTGACTCAGAGGACAGAAAATACACCAAACCTGCAATTGAGCCCAGCAGGGCTTTCTATAGCCCCCCCTCACCCACCCTCACCCACCCACACACACACTGCTCCCAGGAATACTCATCACCTTGTGAGTCATCACCCTCACTGCCATTAGTTGTAAAGCATCAGTGGACAGAAAAGGCTTTCACAATGTGGACAGAACAGAGGGAGGAGAGGAAACTCTGGAACAGGCTGCTGGAACACACAAGATCTTCTCTGGAGGATCTCTTCTCTCTGGAGGATCTCTTCTGTCTGGAGTGACCAGGCTGTGACCTGTCTCTCCCAGTTCAACATCAAACAGGAAGGAACACCATTCACTCACACACACACAGAAAGATGCACAGGCAGACACACACTACACACATACAAACACACATACACTAATCCACACACACACACACACACACACACACACACACACACACCAACACTAGCATGCACAGACAAACACACACTAGGGATGTGAATAACTCAAATTTTTCATGGTCGAATAATCAGTGGGTGGTATGAACGAATAATTGATTATTCGATGTGTGCCGACATTCACAAAGGCAGCCATGGATCATCGGCAAGAAATCACTTAATATCTTAAACGCAAAAAAACAAACTTTAACAGTGATCAGTGTTTGTGTTGTATGCATATATATTAATATTTATGCTTGTGTATTGTGTATATTGTTTTTCTGTACATGATTAATAATAATAAAAAATGTTAACGGTCCAAATGTTAAAAATCGGCTTTGACCCTCGGGAACGAATAATCGAATAATCAAATATTCTGACCCATCCCTAACACACACACATTAAAATACCTTTATTCCTCGAGTTCCAGTTAATCCGATCTCTCCCTTCTCCCCTCGGAACCCGGACAGTCCGTCCTTCCCTGGGGAACCCTGAGAGAACCAATCACATCAGCTGTCTCAAAGAACAGACCAATCACATCAGCTGTCTCAAAGAACAGACCAATCACATCAGCTGTCTCAAAGAACAGACCAATCACATCAGCTGTCTCAAAGAACAGACCAATCACATCAGCTCTCTCTAACAACAGGACGAAGAAGAGGATGAGTACGAAGAGGATGAGGAGGGAAAGAGGAGGAAGATGGACTCACCGATTCTCCAGGCACCCCGTGGAGCCCAGCCTCTCCCTGGAGGAGTGAGACAGAGAGAGAGACCTTTTCACTCTATATTCACACTTTGCATTAATGTGTTTTTCCGTTTTTCTGTGTGTGTGTGTGTGTGTGTGTGTGTGTGTGTGTGTGTGTGTGTATGTGTGTGTGTGTGTGCGCTTACCTTTTGCCCCCCGGGGCCCCGGGCCCCCTGGAAACCCGTGGACCCCCTCTCTCCAGGCTCCCCCCGCAGACCCTGAGGAACACACACACACACACACACACACACACACACACACACACACACACACACACACACACACACACACACACACACACACACACACACACACACGAGCTTTATCTCTGGAAACACCTCTAAGGGGCGTGGCCTGGACGGAGGTGGGCCCCTGGCTCACCTGCTCCCCCGACGGCCCCTCCTGGCCCTTCAGGCCCTTCTCGCCCTGCAGCCCTTTGGCCCCGCGGTCGCCCTGCAGGACAGAGGAACACAGAGTCACATGGGGGTGTGGTGGGGGTGTGGTGGGGGTGTGGTGGGGGTGTGGTCAGGGTGTGGTGGGGTGTGGTGGGGGTGTGGTCAGGGTGTGATGGGGTGTGGTGGGGGCTGATGGGGGTGTGATGGGGTGTGGTGGGGGTGTGGTCGCGGGGTGTGATGGGGTGTGGTGGGGGTGTGGTGGGGGTGTGGTGGGGGTGTGATGGGGGTGTGGTCAGGGTGTGGTGGGGGTGTGGTGGGGGTGTGGTCGCGGGGTGATAGGGGTGTGGTGGGGTGTGGTGGGGGCTGATGGGGGTGTGATGGGGTGTGGTGGGGGTCTGGTGGGTTCACTGACCAGCTCTCCTTTGTTGCCCTTGTCTCCGGAGGGTCCCCCCACCAGCAGAGTGTCCCCCTGTGGAGGGAAACAAACGACATTAGCAGCAGCAGCTGCAGCACCTGAATCTTGCTCCCATAGCCTGATCATCACCACCGTCTTCTCAGTCACAGGAGGGAATCTTCACACACACACACACACACACACACACACACACACACACACACACACACACACACACACACACACACACACACACACACACACACACACACACACACACACACACACACACAGCTTGCAGGGTTGTGTGGTTGTTGTGGTCCTACCTTCTCTCCTTTGTCTCCTTGTGGTCCCAAGTCTCCCTGTTATAAAGTGAAAGCGAGACAGTTCATTCCTGCATGTCGATCACATCGATGTCAAAACATGAGCCCCATCACCGGGGGGATGTTGTAAACGGGCTGAAGGTCACGGTTACCTTGTCTCCTCGGTCGCCACGGCTACCAGCAGGACCCTAAGGGACCAAATGTTCCATCATCAAGCAGCCACCTCATGACACCTGGGGGATACACCTGAACAACCTTAACTCAACCTTAACCTTATCTCAGAGCAGCGGGTACTGGTGAGCCCCTCCATAAAGGTTTATGACTGCCTTTAAACCAGTTCAGTTCCAGTACTAAGCTATGATCCAGAACCTTCTGGTTCCATGTGGGTCCTCCAGGAGGAGGATTCATCAGATACTGACCGTGGGCCCGCGCTCTCCGTTCTCGCCCGCCCGGCCCTCTTCACCCTGCGACCCCAGAACACAGCGTCAGCATCAGGCACATTCAGGACGGAGCTTCACCTCCAACAGACCGGGACCTGACAGCACTCACCCTGGTGCCGGGGGTCCCCCTCTCTCCTCTCAGCCCTGGGACCCCAACTCCAACCTCCCCCTGTGGAGGAGAAGAGGAGCGTTACACACCGCTGGGCAGCAGGGGCGTGTCCTGCTACAGGGAGAGAGAGGTTGTGATGGAGGTTGTGATGGAGGTTGTGGTGGAGGTTGTGATGGAGGTTGTGATGGAGGTTGTGATGGAGGTTGTGATGGAGGTTGTGATGGGGGTTGTGATGGAGGTTGTGATGGAGGTTGTGATGGAGGTTGTGATGGGGGTTGTGGTGGAGGTTGTGATGGAGGTTGTGATGGAGGTTGTGATGGAGGTTGTGATGGGGGTTGTGGTGGAGGTTGTGATGGGGGTTGTGGTGGAGGTTGTGATGGAGGTTGTGATGGAGGTTGTGATGGAGGTTGTGGTGGAGGTTGTGATGGAGGTTGTGATGGAGGTTGTGATGGAGGTTGTGATGGGGGTTGTGGTGGAGGTTGTGATGGAGGTTGTGATGGAGGTTGTGATGGGGGTTGTGGTGGAGGTTGTGATGGAGGTTGTGATGGAGGTTGTGATGGAGGTTGTGATGGAGGTTGTGATGGGGGTTGTGGTGGAGGTTGTGATGGAGGTTGTGATGGAGGTTGAGATGGAGGTTGTGATGGGGGTTGTGGTGGAGGTTGTGATGGAGGTTGTGGTGGAGGTTGTGATGGAGGTTGTGATGGAGGTTGTGGTGGAGGTTGTGATGGAGGTTGTGATGGAGGTTGTGATGGGGGTTGTGGTGGAGGTTGTGATGGAGGTTGTGATGGAGGTTGTGATGGAGGTTGTGATGGGGGTTGTGGTGGAGGTTGTGATGGAGGTTGTGGTGGAGGTTGTGATGGAGGTTGTGATGGAGGTTGTGATGGAGGATGTGATGGAGGTTGTGATGGAGGTTGTGGTGGAGGTTGTGATGGAGGTTGTGGTGGAGGTTGTGGTGGAGGTTGTGGTGGAGGATGTGATGGAGGTTGTGATGGGGGTTGTGGTGGAGGTTGTGATGGAGGTTGTGATGGAGGTTGTGATGGAGGTTGTGATGGGGGTTGTGGTGGAGGTTGTGATGGAGGTTGTGGTGGAGGTTGTGATGGAGGTTGTGATGGAGGTTGTGATGGAGGATGTGATGGAGGTTGTGATGGAGGTTGTGGTGGAGGTTGTGATGGAGGTTGTGGTGGAGGTTGTGGTGGAGGTTGTGGTGGAGGATGTGATGGAGGTTGTGATGGAGGTTGTGATGGAGGTTGTGATGGGGGTTGTGATGGAGGATGTGATGGAGGTTGTGATGGAGGTTGTGGTGGAGGTTGTGGTGGAGGTTGTGATGGGGGTTGTGATGGAGGACCTGATGGGGGTTGTGATGGAGGTTGTGATGGAGGTTGTGATGGGGGTTGTGATGGGGGTTGTGATGGGGGTTGTGATGGGGGTTGTGATGGAGGTTGTGGTGGAGGTTGTGATGGAGGTTGTGATGGAGGATGTGATGGAGGTTGTGATGGGGGTTGTGATGGAGGTTGTGATGGAGGTTGTGATGGAGGTTGTGATGGGGGTTGTGATGTGGGTTGTGATGGAGGTTGTGGTGGAGGTTGTGATGGAGGTTGTGATGGAGGTTGTGATGGAGGTTGTGATGGGGGTTGTGATGGAGGATGTGATGGGGGTTGTGATGGAGGTTGTGATGGAGGTTGTGATGGAGGATGTGATGGAGGTTGTGATGGAGGTTGTGATGGAGGTTGTGATGGAGGTTGTGATGGAGGTTGTGGTGGAGGTTGTGATGGAGGTTGTGATGGAGGTTGTGATGGAGGTTGTGGTGGAGGTTGTGATGGAGGTTGTGGTGGAGGTTGTGGTGGAGGTTGTGATGGAGGTTGTGATGGAGGTTGTGATGGAGGTTGTGATGGATTATTGAGGGTTTGAGCTCACCTTGTCTCCTTTTCCTCCATCAATACCTGGCGCGCCCTAGAAAACACAAAGAAATGTACAACATTAACCCCACCCTCCGTGTCTACTGAAGACACAGTTCAGGATCTGGCGGTGGGGGTCACCAGCCCCTGGCCCACTGCCCCACTACACCGTCCCCACTGATTCATTTATAGCTTCTGCCTCTTGACGGTAGGAGTGAGAGGGTGAACTCACCGCTGGCCCTAGGGGCCCGGCCGGACCGGGGGCCCCCGCAGTACCGACCCGCCCTGAGAACCCGGGGAGACCCTGTAGACAACAGAGAGGAGAGAGATGAAGATACACGTATGAAGCTCTTCATCACTCTGACACCCAGCAGACAGCGCCATGTGGGAGGAGGCTCTGAGGTCGAGACCCACCCGCTCCCCAGGGGCTCCGGGGGAGCCCGGCTCCCCAACCTCTCCTCTCAGGCCGGCCAGGCCCGCGTTGCCCACCAGACCTCTGGCCCCCGGGGGCCCGGCGGGGCCAGGAAGACCTGGATCTCCCTGAAACAAGAGGCAGCTGTTAATCGACACAGCCCTAAAAGACCAAATCTGAAGCATGTGACACACTATCCGGAGGAATCTGTGTGTCTGTTAAATGTGTATGTGGGATGTTGTGTTGCATGTTGACCTTTAACCCCTGAGGTCCGTGCTGGCCCGAGGGTCCGGCCAGACCCACGCCCTTATCTCCCTGCAACACAAGGGACACGTCTGTTCATCAGGCGGTGGGGCGGTGGGGTAAACAGAGTTAATGGGTAGAATCCAGGGGTCCCCAATGAGGGGAATGAGGGCTAGTCGAGTCTCTGATGGACTTCTGGACGTTTGGCGCCCAAGTCTCACTGAGTGAAACCCTTTAGCATTGAGACGGTCTGACAGACATCTGGATTGTGTTTTTCTAGAAGTACCCGACCTCTCTAGAACTGGATGCCAGGATGGGTGTGGAACGGTGTGCTCACCTTGTCTCCTTTGGGCCCTGCTGGACCCTGGGCCCCCTGGGGGAGAGAGGAGAGGTCAGGTCAGCAGACAAACCACATCCAGCTTTTGTTTGGTTGTGAAGGTAATAACTAAAAGGTTCAGAGGAGCTGGACTAATGAAACAATAAAGATGTATTGAAGTATGATTACAGGACAACGGTGTGAAAAGCTGAGTGTGGGTGCGCAGGTGTGATATCTCGTTTTATTAGTGGAACAGATTTATAACTCATACAGCCTTTAAACAGTGAGGATATAATTAGTGTACATTTATTTAAGAAACAAGAAAATAAAAAGATGGGGTAGAACAATACGAATAAAGATTGTATCAAATGAGGTAACAGTGGAACGTAACTCAGTCAGGGCTTCTTTAACTGTCCTTCTAATGTCCATTTGCTAATGGACACTGGGGCAGACTGAAGCCTCTCTCAGTCTGCGCACAATGGGACCAAACAGGCTCTTTAAGGTCCCATTGAGGCCCAGAGAGGCCCCTGTCATGATGATAGGCCTGAGACAGGCAGGCCTCCTGTGAACTGAGGGTCTGGACTCCTGAACACTGGACTGATGGGAGGCTACAAGCTGTCCAGTTCTGCAGACTCATGCAGACTCTGTGTTTGGAGTCGTTATTACAGCTCAGACTCAGTGTCCTGGAAGTGAACCCCGGACTACATGACTAAATAACTGCACATGGTGATCACAAACCAATCTGTGGCCCTGCTGCTCCAGGGTAACTGCTCCGCTAACGGTGTCGTTATCCCAGCGTTGATACCGCCATGATTCCTCTCGTGACACCCGCTGTGTTCAAACACCTCGACACAATGTCGTCTTGTACTTCAGCTAATGCAGCCCGCCTCCACAGCTTGCGTCTTGCTGCTCCTGTTATCTTGCGGGCAAATTAAACCACCAACATTTCTTTGCGTGATAACTCCTCTGAATATTTGTGGATCTTTCAGGGATCTGACTAACTGCCTTAGCAGACAGATGGTGCAGAGTCCTGTGTTATGATTCAACAACAAACCCAGCAGCCAGTAACATCAAAGTCTGGGACTCAAACCCTTGACTGTACAAATATTGCCTGAATGACAGTGTTTACACTTGTTTGGTGTTTTAATTTTAGACAGATTTTATAATGTCAGCCAAACCTGGATGGTCTATACCCCCTCTATAACAGGCTGGCCTAGGGTACCCAACACTGAAGGCTTCCAGAGGTATCAGGTATCACAGACAGGGGTACAGCTCCCCCTCACAAGGGGAATAGCTTCCACAACTTCAGCATCCACACAGCTCAGAGGTGTGGGTGGTGAGGTATCATGTTCCTGTAACAACACCCTGTGGATGGCTGTGTGAGCAGGGACCAGGGGCGTGAAAGCATGGTGCTTCATCTGATACCTACATCTTCTCCGGGGGACCCGTCTTCTCCAGGCAACGCCTACAAGACAAAACAAAACAAAGGAATATATATAAAAGGACTGCATTTGTACAGCCCTTTTCTATCAAAGCACTTCACAATTATGGCCTAACATTCAAGCATTCATACACACATTCACCCATTCATACAGGCATTCACAGATTCATACACACATTCACACACAGAAGGCGGTGCCAACCATGCAAGTCGACATATATATTGCCGTCAGGTCAGTACTACTGGAGCAGTCGTATTGAGCAGCAGTGTTACTTACTCGGTCTCCTTTGATCCCAGCTGGGCCCTTCTCTCCTTTGTCGCCCTACACCGCAGCAAGGGGCAGGGTGGAGTTAGAGAAAGATCCCCACCCAGTGACGGTGTCAACAACACAGCGGTTAAGGGGTTGAACAGACGCACCTTAAAGCCCGGTAGACCTCGTTCTCCCGTCACCCCGGGGAGGGTGTGGCCCGTCAGCCCCTGATCCAACAACACAACATCAGCAGTCATCTAAGAACTACATTTCATACACAACTCCTGAATGCCAGCCCAGCGTTTCTGGTAGAGAACTTGATCCTGAAAGAACAATAATAATCACAGTGTTCTGCAGTGATCAGAGCAGCAGCGAGGGGTGCTGTGTGTCTATGAGGGGTTCCATTTGGCTTGTGGAGAGCCAAAGAACATCACTTCCTCATGACAAACACACAAAGGTCAGGTGAGAAGAGAGTACAGATGATATGAAGCTTTATATGAATATCTCCTTACGTCGCGTCCTTTGGGCCCCGGGGCTCCTGCCACACTCTGGAGGAGACGGGGAGACAAAGTGACATTACTAGTCATTACTAGTAAAGGAAAAGTGCACTTTACTGTGCGGTCAATGCAGGAGCTGCTCCTGAAAGCTTTCTCTTCATTAGACATCTCTGGGGCGGGCCCCTGGGCCTCAGGCAGCAGGAGGTTCTGTGTGGGCTGAGGGCCCTCAGTATCATTAAGAATACTAAGAATAATGTTGTAAAACAGGCTAACAAAGACGACAGACGAGGAGGACATAACAGCAACATAACCAGCCTCCTACAGCATCTTCCAGATGATGGAGAGGAAGAGTTTACAGCTGGACCCGCATCTATTCTCATCTCCGTTAGCTGGTGTAAATATTGGATCAGACCGTTAATAATGCAGTGCCCTTGGAGAGCTCATGACCAGCCTTGGACGCCCGAGCTGGTCTCCCTCTGCGTAAGCAGACCGCTGATGTAGAGCTCCTCTAATCAGGACACTAATGGCCGTTATTATCATCACTATCAAGACACACACACACACACACACACACACACACACACACACACACACACACACACACACACACACACACACACACACACACACACACACACACACACACACACACACACACACACACACACAAAAAGCCTGGCTACCTTCCCTGGGGGGCCGCTGTCCCCCAGCTCCCCCTTTAATCCAGTCAGTCCTGAGGGTCCGGCGATGCCCTGGGGGGGGGGGGGGGGGGAGAAGAGTTGAAGAGGAAACATAACAGAAGGCCTCGCAATATGAGTAACACACACACACACACACACACACACACACACACACACACACACACACACACACACACACACCTGTTTTCCCGGTAGTCCCGGGGTTCCTTCCTTGCCTGGTACCCCGTCCCTCCCGGGGACCCCTGGTTTACCGCCCTCGCCCTGTGGGTTAGGCACACTTCACTGTAAAGGTCAAGCCCAAAGGTCAACCTGGCTCCCAATGTTGAACAGGGTTGAGTGCAGGTTTGTCCATGCAGGTGATGCAGGTAAGGGTTGTGTGCAGTGGTATCAATGCAGTGAGGGGTGTGTGCAGTGGTATCAATGCAGTGAGGGGTGTGTGCAGTGGTGTCCGTGCAGTGAGGGGTGTGTGCAGTGGTGTCCATGCAGTGAGGGGTGTGTGCAGTGGTGTCCATGCAGTGAGGGGTGTGTGCAGTGGTGTCCATGCAGTGAGGGTTGTGTGCAGTGGTGTCCATGCAGTGAGGGTTGTGTGCAGTGGTGTCCATGCAGTGAGGGGTGTGTGCAGTGGTGTCCATGCAGTGAGGGGTGTGTGCAGTGGTGTCCATGCAGTGAGGGGTGTGTGCAGTGGTGTCCATGCAGTGAGGGGTGTGTGCAGTGGTGTCCGTGCAGTGAGGGGTGTGTGCAGTGGTGTCCATGCAGTGAGGGGTGTGTGCAGTGGTGTCCATGCAGTGAGGGGTGTGTGCAGTGGTGTCCATGCAGTGAGGGGTGTGTGCAGTGGTGTCCATGCAGTGAGGGGTGTGTGCAGTGGTGTCCGTGCAGTGAGGGGTGTGTGCAGTGGTGTCCATGCAGTGAGGGGTGTGTGCAGTGGTGTCCATGCAGTGAGGGGTGTGTGCAGTGGTGTCCATGCAGTGAGGGGTGTGTGCAGTGGTGTCCATGCAGTGAGGGGTGTGTGCAGTGGTGTCCATGCAGTGAGGGGTGTGTGCAGTGGTGTCCATGCAGTGAGGGGTGTGTGCAGTGGTGTCCATGCAGTGAGGGGTGTGTGCAGTGGTGTCCGTGCAGTGAGGGTCCTGCTCCCCACAGCGCTACTCACCACCTGGCCAGACAGCCCAGGAGGGCCTTGAGGACCCTGGAAGACGGAGACAAACACAGGGCATAAGGATCACAGGAGAGAACCCGAGGACCTTTAGCCCAGAGGGGGTCTACAGACAGGACCTTTAGCCCAGAGGGGGTCTACAGACAGGACCTTTAGCCCAGAGGGGGTCTACAGACAGGACCTTTAGCCCAGAGGGGGTCTACAGACAGCTTTAGCCCAGAGAGGCCCTTAGCTCAATGTATGGCAGCTCACCACGGCTCCTGGAAGACCGGTGGGCCCCGGCAGTCCTGTGCTCCCCTGGGCCCCGGGAGGACCCTGTAGGGACGGGAGGAGGATCTCAGGTCAGACCACCACCACATGGTACAGCTTAATACAGATGGCCGACAGATCTTTTGATTGGGAGACGTGAAGCCTTACCTGGACTCCGACCCCTGGATTTCCGTGGTTGCCCTGTCAATCACATGAAGCATGGCGTAAGGTGGACTCAAACTCATGATGGTTATTGTTAGAGATGCTCCGATCAGCATTTTTCAATCAATTGGAGCATCTCTAGTTAGCGTCAATATGAAGATCATGCTCACCTTCACTCCAGGGGGTCCCGGGGGCCCGTTGGTGCCAAGCGGACCCTAGGTCAACATCAACGGAAACATCAGTACAGCAGTGTGTGAGTGAGTGTGAGAGAGTGTGTAAGTCAGTCAGTCAGTCAGTGGGCCCTAGTTAGACGGTCTAAAACGCAGACGTCAAGGCGCAAAGTAAAAAGTACTTTGTGGGCGGTTCTACGGCGCTTTTGCTATTATGACGGCGAGATAAATGAGCTTTGCACCCGGCGCAAATCTAAAATGGGTTGGGCTGAAACCTGTAGGTGTGTTTTGGGCGTAACGTGCAATAAACCAATGAGAGTTCCACCTGCCATCCCCTTTAAGACCCAGCGCATTTCACTTGACGAGTTGATATTTTGACAGCGCGTTTTCAGTCTCCGCTGAGACAGATGCATGACCACATGAAATTCAAACTTCAAATGGCTCAGTTTATGGCCAAATAATAGGCAGAATTCACACATGGAATAGCGTTTTCTTCTCCAACTTCAGAAACACTGATTCGTCATGTAAATTGCAGCAAAGACAACTTAAAACATATATGATATGCGGACGCGGCCCTCGATGGCCGCAACTGTGGGTCTATTTAATGATATGCGGCAATACATTAACAAACATCGTTTGTTACCAGTATTGTATACATTATCGTTATCGACTTGTGTTCATAATATGCATGTGTCCCCCCATTAATATACATCACCATGGACTGTATTATGTGTTACGTGTTTAGTTTGCGTGTGTTTAGACAGATGGGTGCGCACACACACGCGCACCAAGCATCACCCGCATTCATTCATTCTTTTAAACACTCACTCGCAGTAAGACTATGTTTTCTCATGATCAAATACTCATCAATCCTAAAATTTATGGGCTTGTACACGATGTCTGTGTCAAGAAAATATGTGTTTGCTGTACGGTGTTTGCAGATGCATTGATTTACAAGTACAACTTACCTCTGTATCAGCTGTTCTTTCCCAAATCATTTAACCAACCATTTACCCTAAAATTTGATTTTGTTTTGGAAGCCTGGAATATACTTTGCTCGAATGTATTATTGTTATTATTATTATTTTAACGCATGCCATAGCCTACTATACTTCATTCATGTTCATTCATGCTGCCCTATTGAAAAAAAAATGTTTCCACAATCCACACGCTATTTCTATGCGGTTTCACACGTATGAATAATCTTTAACATCATAATATTTAAATCAGGTTAATAGTTTGCATGTTTGTGCTGTGTATAGCCTACGTGTGTGTAAGCGTAGGCTATGTTGTAGTTCCGACCTGCCATGGCACGTCAAAATAGCAACAACAACTGCGCTATCCGCTATAGACCAGGTATTTTTCAGTGGCGCAATTGCATTGGCACATTTTTTAGATCACTAAAATAGCACCAAGTATCATTTGCGCCGGAACATGCCCCTGCTTTTCGCCGACACGCCTCTCCAGGCGCAAGTGTAGTGGCGCCTGGTTGCTGCGGGGGAAAATCAGCTTTGCGCCGGGTGCAAACTAGCAACGACACATGCGTCGGTGTAGAAAGTCAATTGCGCCGGGCGCAAGATAGGGCCCAGTGTGTGTGAGTGAGTGAGTGAATAAGTGAGTGAGTGTGTCAGTCAGTCAGTGTGAGTGAGTGAGTGAGGGAGTGAGGATACTCACAGTGGGACCTCTGATCCCAGGCTCTCCTGGGTTTCCCTGTGGAGAGAGGAGAAGGCTGTGCTGTAGTCAGGCAGTAATGCTTCACGTTGGTTGAGGAGAGGGGTTGCATGCGGTGAGTAGACAGACGGCACACTTTGATCGTGGCAGATTTAAAAATGGGCTCCTCTAAACTATGTAGAGATATGTTAGACAAAAAGCTGAGTCTAGTATAAAGAGTTTCTACTTTATCTAAGTATAGACTCCCATTCCATCATCATGCCCACATCCAGGATGATTCACGTTAATCAAAGGCATGCACAGAGACAAAGGCTTTGAAAGGTTTGTGCAGGCAAGCGCAGAAGGAAATCACAAGACACATGAAGCAGATATCATAATCATCACATACTTATTGTAAGTCGCTTTGGATAAAAGCGTCTGCTAAATGCCTTAAATGTAAATGTAAATCACGTCAGCCCGCTCATCTTGGTAACACGAGGGTGACAAAAGGGTGACAAACTAACCCTCACTCTAACCCTAACCTTAACCCTAACCTAATAGACTTAGGTTAGGGTTAAGGTTAAGGTTAGGGTTACCCTACACCACCCTCACCTAAGTCTAACCTTAACCCTAACTCTAACCCTAACTATAACACTCACTCAAACTCTAACTCTAACCCAAACTCTAACCCTCACCTAACTCTAACTCTAACCCTCATCCTAACTCTAACTTTAACCCTCACCCTGGCGCTAAAAACTGAATTTGACACCGCTTGGGGAACAGGTGGTCAGGATAAATATTTCCCGAAGTCCAAATGAAGGGCAGGCAGGCAGCCAGACAATGGGGGGGGTCTCCCCAAAACAGATCTGGCGGGCTGCGCCTGATGCAGATGTTTTTATCAGTTAGTCTCTCTTGTGTGAGAGCCTCTCACACAGCAGCACAAAGCCAGCCTACAGAGCACCTACCGGTCTGCCCAGAACTCCAGGGAACCCAGGCATGCCCTAGAGAGAGAGAGAGAGCGAGAGCGAGAGCAAGAGAGAGAGAGAGAGAGAGAGAGAGAGAGAGAGAGCGAGAGAGAGAGAGAGAGAGCAAGAGAGCAAGAGAGCAAGAGAGCAAGAGAGCAAGAGAGCAAGAGAGAGAGAGAGAGAGAGAGAGAGAGAGAGAGAGAGAGAGAGAGAGAGAGAGCGAGAGCGAGAGAGAGAGAGAGAGAGAGTATGACAGTGCGACAGATGGGCGACAGGAGCAGACACAGAGGAGGAGGGGTAATGAAGACATTAGGGGAGGAGGTAAAGCGTCAGTGAGGAGCTGCCAAAGTCCGACCGTCGTGGACGTGCAGAGTGCCAGCAAGGAAGAGGAGGAAGCACAGCAGCTCCACCTGCTGGTCCAATAGCAGCCCAGCCTCCCCCCAGCTCCACCTGCTGGTCCAATAGCAGCCCAGCCTCCCCCCAGCTCCACCTGCTGGTCCAATAGCAGCCCAGCCTCCCCCCCAGCTCCACCTGCTGGTCCAATAGCAGCCCAGCCTCCCCCCAGCTCCACCTGCTGGTCCAATAGCAGCCCAGCCTCCCCCCCAGCTCCACCTGCTGGTCCAATAGCAGCCCAGCCTCCCCCCAGCTCCACCTGCTGGTCCAATAGCAGCCCAGCCTCCCCCCCACCAGCCCCCCGTCTCCAGGCTCAACACCCTGAGCCCTGGCCACTGGTTTACCGGTTTACTGGTGAACTGGTTTACTCACTGGGAGTCCTAGCGGACCAGCGGGCCCTACTGGACCCTACTCAGGGAAGAAAAAGGGGACAGCGTGAGGACTCGCTCTCACCCTCCCCCCCAGCCTTCCCTCCCCCCCCCCCCCCCCCACTCCCCCACCCCCTCCCTTCCCCTCTCCCCCCTCCTCCCGCCCTCCCTGGCTCCAGGACCTACGCCTCACACTGGGACAGCCCCTTAACTAACGCTGAGTGGTACAGTATTAGGCAGTCGGTGCTGCTGGTTGCATAACGCTAACACTCAGGTGCTGCTAGCTGTAGTATGCTAACAGTCAGGTGCTAGCTGTCAGGTGCTAGCTGTAGTATGCTAACAGTCAGGACCTTTCTACAGAACACCTCAAGATTATCACTAAGTTCAAATGTTATCACTATGAACACAAAGAATCAATGGTTAAATCACAGGATGAACTCGACAATCAAACAGTAAATACACATGTTGATATGTTAGCTATGCAACAAGACACAATACAACGACATAATAGAATCACATCATATCCAAACATCATATATCCATCTTGTTTTCTTTCGAGCATCACTGCTCCGTCAGTCCCATCTCACGTCGTTAAAGACCACCTTGCAGTCAAGAGGCAGGTGGTTACAGTACAAGAAACAGTCTAATCTTTTATAAATCGCATATCTTTTGACCAATAACGATCCTGATCCACTCACCGGCTTTCCATCCAGACCGGATTTCCCCAGCTCCCCTGAGGGTCCCTGAAATCCACACATCACAACCCGGTGTCATCTCAAAGTGAACTCAATCTGGTTATGTTATTGATAACAGCTTCTGAGCGGCTCCAGACCGCGGCGCTCACCTGAGCCCCGTCTCGCCCTCGCTCCCCGGACTCGCCCCGCTCTCCCTTATTCCCGCTGGAGCCGGCGAAACCCTGCAACGCAGTCACATGGTCCAGCTCACATCCTCTCACACCACACCAGAAACCTTCTTGTACACGTTGAGCCCTGGACCAGAGAGGGACCCAGGCCACCAGGCCAGGGGGTCCTCTGGGTCCGTCTCAGAGCTCCTTACCCGGTCCCCCTTGGCCCCTTGTGCTCCCGGGACTCCGGGCTCTCCCTTGGTCCCCGTGATTCCAGGGACCCCTCGGACCCCTGGCGCTCCGGTCACCACCGCCTCAGCCGACGTGCCCTGTGGTGGTCAGACAGGATCAGATATCTGCTGTCCTGCTGGGGGTGTGCATACAGATGGGTTGGTCCAGCCAGGACCGACGTGGACCACCGTGGCGTGAGGAGGCTTTACCTTTGGACCTGGGGGGCCGCCTGCCCCAGTCAGCCCCACCTGGCCCTGAAAGAGAAAGGCCAGGGTTGGAACGCCGCTTCTGGTGGCACTTTGCAAAATAGATCAAACCTTTAAGGAGGGAAATACTCACAGTCTCCCCTCTGTCTCCTTTCTCTGCTCTCTCACCCTAAAACACACACACACACACACACACACACACACACACACACACACACACACACACACACACACACACACACACACACACACACACACACACACGCACGTCAGCAGAGCCACTATGTCCCATGCAGAAGAACTTTAAGCATCAGGTCCGTTCTCCCACCTTCTCCCCAGGCCTCCCAGCCTCCCCCTGCTCCCCCACTCTGCCAGGAACACCAGGTATTCCAGGCTTGCCAGGCTCTCCGGCCTGTCCAGGGGGTCCTTCTGGTCCGCGCTCCCCTATGGCCCTCCCTGTGGGGCCGGTGGCCCCGGCCGGGCCCCGCTCCCCCTGGTCTCCTTTAGGGCCCTTCTCTCCCAGCGAGCCGCGGAGACCCTGGGTCAGAGAAGAACCAAGAGTCAAACGTCCATGAGAAAGACATTCACAGCCTGGTACTGTGTGATCTAGCTGTGATGTCATCAAAGAGGGCCGGTCGTAGTGATGAACAGATTTGGCTTTAGTAAAGATTTCATAGTCTGTATTCAAGCTCTTTATTCTTCTCCTACCGCAAGAGTAAAAGTCAACGGGAGTCTTTCCAACTCTATAACTTTGCAACGTGGCTGCAGGCAAGGCTGCCCAGCCAGCCCTAGTCTATTGAATTTGTTTATTGAACCTCTAGCTCAAGCAATTCGGCAGGAAGACGGACTGAAAGGCATATCCATGGAAGGTGAGGAGTACAAAGTAGGACTTTACGCAGACGACGTATTAGTCACGATCCTGGACCCGGACTCTGGCTTACCTGTACTAATGAAAATGTTAGAAACATATGGGACACATTCAGGTTATGTTCTTAATGTACACAAAACCCAGGTCTTGACATTTAACTATACTCCTCCGCAAGACTTTATTACAAGGTATAATTTTAATTGGAATTCAACTCACATAAATTACCTTGGAGTACGTCTACCTAAGGATCTCTCACAACTATTTGTTATTAATTCAGTTAATCTAAATATATACGATGACCTCACTAGATGGGCCCTCCTTCCTCTCGACTTTGGCAGTAGAATTAGATCAGTTAAAATTAATATTCTTCCCAGATTACTATATCTTTTTTTATCACTTCCAGTAGAAATCCCCCAGAACCAATTTAGAGAATGAGATAAGCATATTTCTCGATTTATTTGGAATAAAAAGAAACCAAGGGTAAGATTCCCTACCCTCCAGCTGCCGGAGGAAAGGGGAGGCATGGCACTCCCATCCTTAAGAAAATATTATTTGTCAGCTCAGTTGAGGTCTTTGGTATATTGGTGTAACCCATCCTATGTTGCCAAATGGAAAACTATGGAGTTATCTTTAACAGATTCACCAATACAATCACTGCTTGGCTTTGTTGACGGGGAGAACGAAACTATACAAGTAAAGAGTCAGTGGGTTAATCTATCACTAAAAGTATGGAGGGAAGTTGTTAAATGTTTTCAACTCCAAAGAGACATTAGACAGCTTAGATGGCCAGCCTACGACCCTGACTTCATACCAGCACTGCATGATCATAGGTATAGACAGTGGGTATATTATGGTGTTACTGCTATTTGTAAGACCACTGAAAAGGGCGAGTTTAAAAGCTTTACCAACCTATGTCAAACATACGGGCTGGGCGGACAAGACTTTTACAGATACTTGCAGCTTCGTGACTATTTTTGTAAAAAGATAAGAGGTGCTAATTTAAGAGAAATACCAACTATTGATCAAATATTTATTGATGCATATAATTCTGGAAACATCAAAGGTCTGATAAGCAAGTTGTATTGTGGCATCATATCTCTGAACAAGGACTCTACAGACTATGTGAAGGAACGATGGGAAAAAGAACTGAACATTGTAATAACTGAAGACATATGGCTGAATGCGTGGACAACACAGTTTTCCTCCACCAACTCCCGGACCTGGATGGACTTCTGTTGGAAAAACCTGATTTGTTTTTTTATCACCCCGAAACAGAAGTCTAAACAAACTGGTACCCAGCTAGGCTGCTGGAGGGACTGTGGGGACATTCTGGTCGATCATGCCCATGTCTTTTGGTCTTATTCAGACTTTCTGGAAGGAAGCGGCATCGATTATTACAAAAACATTGGGCTTCAATATCAGTGTATAAGCTAAGTAAAGATGATGCATACCTCTTAAAGATTTTGCTGGCAGCAAGTAAAAAGGCTGTCACAAAGTGCTGGCTTCAGAAAAATGCCCCTACTGTTGGTCTCTTTGTTAACACTGTTGAGCAGTTGCATCTTTTGGAAAGAATGACTTACTCCATACGACTTCAAAAGGAGTTGGGTGAACAGCGACGGGGAAAATGGTTTATTTAGCTAGTCAGACAGATTTGGCATAGACATTGCACCGTGAGCGTTTTTCTTTTACGCCTTGGAGATAGGCGAGATTGCCATGGTTAAGTGATTGTCCCATGACCTCCTGTTTATGTTTATTTTTTAATTTAATTTAATTTATTTACTTATTTTTGTGTACGTGTTTGCTGTTTTTGTTTTTTGTCCTGCATTTTTTTTTCCACAGTTTATATTGTGTGGATAATGTGAAAAAATACTTAGAAAAAAAGAAAGAAAAAAAAAGAAAAGAGGGCCGGTCGTGACCCCCAGAGGCTACTCACGTCAGCCCCCGTGGGGCCCCTGCTCCCCTGCTCCCCGGGCTCGCCCTGCTGGCCCTTCTGGGGCTTCTGGACCGGGGCGGTCACGAGGAGGTCCCTCCGGTCCACCACCACCTTCAGGTCCGACACCTGGGGGGCAGAGGGCACAAGTGAGTCTCCTGGACGGGTTCTGTATCTACAGGGTGAGGTGTTCTGTATCTACAGGGTGAGGTGTTCTGTATCTACAGGGTGAGGTGTTCTGTATCTACAGGGTGAGGTGTTCTGTATCTACAGGGTGAGGTGTTCTGTATCTACAGGGTGAGGTGTTCTGTATCTACAGGGTGAGGTGTTCTGTATCTACAGGGTGAGGTGTTCTGTATCTACAGGGTGAGGTGTTCTGTATCTACAGGGTGAGGTGTTCTGTATCTACAGGGTGAGGTGTTCTGTATCTACAGGGTGAGGTGTTCTGTATCTACAGGGTGAGGTGTTCTGTATCTACAGGGTGAGGTGTTCTGTATCTACAGGGTGAGGTGTTCTGTATCTACAGGGTGAGGTGTTCTGTATCTACAGGGTGAGGTGTTCTGTATCTACAGGGTGAGGTGTTCTGTATCTACAGGGTGAGGTGTTCTGTATCTACAGGGTGAGGTGTTCTGTATCTACAGGGTGAGGTGTTCTGTATCTACAGGGTGAGGTGTTCTGTATCTACAGGGTGAGGTGTTCTGTATCTACAGGGTGAGGTGTTCTGTATCTACAGGGTGAGGTGTTCTGTATCTACAGGGTGAGGTGTTCTGTATCTACAGGGTGAGGTGTTCTGTATCTACAGGGTGAGGTGTTCTGTATCTACAGGGTGAGGTGTTCTGTATCTACAGGGTGAGGTGTTCTGTATCTACAGGGTGAGGTGTTCTGTATCTACAGGGTGAGGTGTTCTGTATCTACAGGGTGAGGTGTTCTGTATCTACAGGGTGAGGTGTTCTGTATCTACAGGGTGAGGTGTTCTGTATCTACAGGGTGAGGTGTTCTGTATCTACAGGGTGAGGTGTTCTGTATCTACAGGGTGAGGTGTTCTGTATCTACAGGGTGAGGTGTTCTACAGGGTGAGGTGATTCAGGTGCGACTGTATGAGGAGCTCACCAGGATCCCCAGGCTGGACAGCGCTTTCTGCACGTCCTGATTATGGGGAGACAGAAGAAGACACGTTAACCCCTGACCCCTGACCCCTGGGTCAACACAGCCAATTCCTGTCGTGCTCAGAGTCGCCTCACCACTGCCGTTCCCGGTCTTCCCGGCGCTCCGTCCTCTCCGGGGTCGCCCTGTCCACACACACACACAGTTCAGGATCGGGATGAGAACATAAAACCTCTCCCAGAACTATCCCCCCCCCCCCCCCCCCCGGCTATGGTTGATGGGGGTCATAACAGGGCCACTGACCGTGTCCCCCTTGGCTCCGTGGGGCCCTCGCTCCCCCTGGAACAGAGCAGAGCTGCGGTTAGAGAGACGACAGATCATCAAGACAGAGCTAAGTGAGGACATCGACTCACCCTTGGCCCCACCGCGCCTGGGGCCCCCGACACGCCCTGCAGGGGGCGGGAGGGTGGACAAGGTGGGGGTGGTGGTGGTGGTTGGGGTTGGGGTGGTGGTGGTGGTTGGGGTTGAGGTGGTGGTTGAGGTGATGGAGGTGGTGATGGTCGTGGTGTTGAATGTGGTGATGGTGGAGGAGGTGGTGGTGGAGGTGGTGGAGGAGGTGGTGGAGGAGGTGGTTGAGGAGGTGGTGGTGGAGTTGATGGAGGAGATGGTGGAGGAGGTGGTTGAGGAGGTGATGGAGGCAGGGAGGGAGCAGCAACAACAAACAGAACACACAGAGAAGGCAGTGAGCCACAGCCTCAGCTCACACCGTCCCGCTCAGCGGGGGTCTGGACGTGTGAAGGAACACTAAACATTCTGGGGGTGTATATCTGTGTGGATCTTTTTACGTTGGAGCAGATTTTCTCTGCTCAATCTTAATAGAGTGAACTATGTGAGAGAAGTGAGAGAACAATAGTGTGAGCGATAGAAGTGTGAGATAATCACGTCTCCTCCAGACCGGCTCAGAGTGTTTGTGTCCTGAAATGACGTGAACAAAGTGATCAGTGGAGTACGGTTCATCATGTGTTACCGTGGCTCCGGGGGGTCCCTGGGGCCCGGCCACGGGTGGCGCGGCAGCCCCCTTCACGTACACCACCTGAGAGAAACACCGGGCAGAGCCACCGTTAGGAGTGGCGCCCTGACCCCCATCGGACCCTCTCCTCAGATGGGGGGGGGACCCCGTCTCTCACCTGTCCAGGGGGTCCGGCGCTGCCCGGCACCCCGGGGAGACCGGCCGCCCCCGCCGGGCCAGAGGGCCCTGCCAGCCCCCTCTCGCCCTTCAGTCCGTCACGCCCCTGGGGAGACACGCCCACACCACAGCGTCAGCCCCTCCCTGCAGCCACCAGAGAGTCACAGCTGGAGGCTGCCCTCCTACAGCCCCCCCCCCCCCCCCCCCCCAATCCTCTCTGAGCCTCCCCCAGCCACCCCCCACTGCAACCTCCCCCGCTGCCCCCAGCCTCTCTGAGCCTCCCCTCAAAGGCCTGAGCATTGAGGGGCTCTCCTCAAAGCATTAAGGGGCTCCCCTCAAAGCATTAAGGGGCTCCCCTCAAAGCATTAAGGGGCTCCCCTCAAAGCATTAAGGGGCTCCCCTCAAAGGCCTGAGCATTAAGGGGCTCCCCTCAAAGCATTAAGGGGCTCTCCTCAAAGGCCTGAGCATTAAGGGGCTCTCCTCAAAGCATTAAGGGGCTCCCCTCAAAGCATTAAGGGGCTCCCCTCAAAGCATTAAGGGGCTCTCCTCAAAGGCCTGAGCATTAGGGGGCTCCCCTCAAAGCATTAAGGGGCTCCCCTCAAAGCATTAAGGGGCTCCCCTCAAAGCATTAAGGGGCTCCCCTCAAAGCATTAAGGGGCTCTCCTCAAAGGCCTGAGCATTAAGGGGCTCCCCTCGCTCCACTGTGGACCAGGCACTCAGAGAGAGTGTGAAGGTAACATCATGTCGGGTCAACCTACCTTGCTGCTAAACACTGCTATGAATAGGAATGACTGATATGGAGCGAAACAGAGCAACACTAATGAGCAGAGCAGTAAAGTCCCAGGAAGGGTTCGATACAGAGGGAGACAGGGGCGAGAGAGACAGAGACAGACAGACAGACAGACAGACAGACAGACAGACAGACAGACAGACAGACAGACAGACAGAGACAGAGAGGAGGGGGGAGATAATAAACATCTGAGAAGATCTGGGGGAACTGACATCTCTTCCAGCGGCTCCTCCGTCTCCTTTGTCGCCCTGCAGATGAAAAAGATGATGGTGTAAGGATTGTGGGGGTGAAATATATATATATATATATATATATATATATCTGCAGTTACCAAGTGACTAGATCTAGATTGATATTACGGGGAGGTGTTGATAATGGACGGCTGCTTCTAATGGATGGTCTCTAAAGCTAGAAGCAGATCTCTGGATCAACACCAGGACAGCCATATTTGCACTTCTAATAATTGGGTCCAGGCTACTTTGCTGCGTTGTATTCTATGGCTGCTGGCTGGCTTACAGCTGGTGGTGTTTGGGATCCAAAGAGGTCGCTGGTGTTTGGGCTCTAAAGAGCTCGCTGATGTTTGGGCTTTAAAGTACAGCTGCTGTTGTTTGGGCTTTAAAGCAGGCTTACAGCTCACTGGTGTTTGGGCTCTAAAGAGCTCGCTGATGTTTGGGCTTTAAAGTACAGCTGCTGTTGTTTGGGCTTTAAAGCAGGCTTACAGCTCACTGGTGTTTGGGCTCTAAAGAGCTCGCTGATGTTTGGGCTTTAAAGTACAGCTGCTGTTGTTTGGGCTCTAAAGCAGGCTTACAGCTCACTGGTGTTTGGGCTCTAAAGCAGGCTTACAGCTCACTGGTGTTTGGGCTCTAAAGCAGGCTTACAGCTCACTGGTGTTTGGGCTCTAAAGCAGACTTACAGCTCACTGGTGTTTGGGCTCTAAAGCAGGCTTACAGCCACTGGTGTTTTGGCTCTGAAGCAGCACCCACCTTCCTCCCGTCTTCCCCTGGTACGCCTTCCTCTCCCTGCAGAGCAACACAGAACACTTTAGGACCAGAGGGTCACTGAGTCTAGATAAACACTTTAGGACCAGAGGGTCACTGAGTCTAGATAAACACTTTAGGACCAGAGGGTCACTGAGTCTAGATAAACACTTTAGGACCAGAGGGTCACTGAGTCTAGATAAACACTTTAGGACCAGAGGGTCACTGAGTCTAGATAAACACTTTAGGACCAGAGGGTCACTGAGTCTAGATAAACACTTTAGGACCAGAGGGTCACTGAGTCTAGATAAACACTTTAGGACCAGAGGGTCACTGAGTCTAGATAAACACTTTAGGACCAGAGGGTCACTGAGTCTAGATAAACACTTTAGGACCAGAGGGTCACTGAGTCTAGATAAACACTTCAGGACCAGAGGGTCACTGAGTCTAGATAAACACTTTAGGACCAGAGAGAGTCAATGAGTCTAGATAAACACTTTAGGACCAGAGGGTCAATGAGTCTAGATAAACACTTTAGGACCAGAGGGTCAATGAGTCTAGATAAACACTTTAGGACCAGCGAGGGTCAATGAGTCTAGATAAACACTTTAGGACCAGAGGGTCAATGAGTCTAGATAAACACTTTAGGACCAGAGGGTCACTGAGTCTAGATAAACACTTTAGGACCAGAGGGTCACTGAGTCTAGATAAACACTTTAGGACCAGAGGGTCACTGAGTCTAGATAAACACTTTAGGACCAGAGGGTCACTGAGTCTAGATAAACACTTTAGGACCAGCGAGGGTCAATGAGTCTAGATAAACACTTTAGGACCAGAGGGTCACTGAGTCTAGATAAACACTTTAGGACCAGCGAGGGTCAATGAGTCTAGATAAACACTTTAGGACCAGAGGGTCACTGAGTCTAGATAAACACTTTAGGACCAGAGGGTCACTGAGTCTAGATAAACACTTTAGGACCAGAGGGTCACTGAGTCTAGATAAACACTTTAGGACCAGAGGGTCACTGAGTCTAGATAAACACTTTAGGACCAGAGGGTCACTGAGTCTAGATAAACACTTTAGGACCAGCGAGGGTCAATGAGTCTAGATAAACACTTTAGGACCAGAGGGTCACTGAGTCTAGATAAACACTTTAGGACCAGCGAGGGTCAATGAGTCTAGATAAACACTTTAGGACCAGAGGGTCACTGAGTCTAGATAAACACTTTAGGACCAGCGAGGGTCAATGAGTCTAGATAAACACTTTAGGACCAGCGAGGGTCAATGAGTCTAGATAAACACTTTAGGACCAGCGAGGGTCAATGAGTCTAGATAAACACTTTAGGACCAGAGGGTCACTGAGTCTAGATAAACACTTTAGGACCAGAGAGAGTCACTGAGTCTAGATAAACACTTTAGGACCAGAGGGTCACTGAGTCTAGATAAACACTTTAGGACCAGCGAGGGTCAATGAGTCTAGATAAACACTTTAGGACCAGCGAGGGTCAATGAGTCTAGATAAACACTTTAGGACCAGAGGGTCAATGAGTCTAGATAAACACTTTAGGACCAGCGAGGGTCAATGAGTCTAGATAAACACTTTAGGACCAGAGAGTCAATGAGTCTAGATAAACACTTTAGGACCAGAGGGTCACTGAGTCTAGATAAACACTTTAGGACCAGAGAGAGTCAATGAGTCTAGATAAACACTTCAGGACCAGAGGGTCACTGAGTCTAGATAAACACTTTAGGACCAGAGGGTCACTGAGTCTAGATAAACACTTTAGGACCAGAGGGTCACTGAGTCTAGATAAACACTTTAGGACCAGCGAGGGTCAATGAGTCTAGATAAACACTTTAGGACCAGAGGGTCACTGAGTCTAGATAAACACTTCAGGACCAGAGGGTCACTGAGTCTAGATAAACACTTTAGGACCAGAGGGTCACTGAGTCTAGATAAACACTTTAGGACCAGAGGGTCAATGAGTCTAGATAAACACTTTAGGACCAGAGGGTCAATGAGTCTAGATAAACACTTTAGGACCAGAGGGTCACTGAGTCTAGATAAACACTTTAGGACCAGAGGGTCACTGAGTCTAGATTCGCTCGACTCCTGATGACAACACGAGGAACATCAGGAGGTCGTTACGCAGCAGAGCCTGAAATAAATAAATAGCTCTACTGCGCTGGAGCACTGAACCACATTAGTACCAACCAATGACTTCAACCACATTTACTGTAAGACGGACGGACGGATGGTCACCCAGATAGAGACAGACAGACAGACTGAGAGGCAGACAGACAGACAGACTGACGAGTCACCATTTTGCCCGGGGTTCCTGGTTTGCCGTCGTCCCCAGCTTTGCCCTGATGACAGAGGAGCACAGAGAACACACTGTGTGTTTAACAAGAGGACAGGAGCCCCTGGACACTGTGGCCCCTGAACACCGTGGCCCCTGAAGCCCTTCATACACAGCATGATTTGGTCAGCGACACTCACAGTGGTCCCTGGGATTCCTGGGGGCCCCATGGGGCCTGATGGTCCCTGGTCGCCCCTGAGGCCAGGGAGACCCTGGGGAGAGGAAAGAACATTAAAGCATCAGACAGATTCCATCGTTTACTGATTACACTTGTGTAATGTGTCCACATGTCTGTCCACACAGCTTACCTACTTCCGTCCTTACTTGGCTAACCATACAGCTTACTTACTTTTGTTGACCTATTTTTGAAAAATTTAATTATTCTCATTTTGAATCATGCTAATCTAATGTTGGATTGCTCTCAAAATGGAGACCATGTTAATCCCTTAATAGAAGAGATGTGAGTGTGTTAAGGTAAGGATCAGCTCCACAGCACCCTCTGCAGTACGTTGGTGTGTACTGTGATGTTACAAAAGGGATAATGTACAGCAGGCCGGCTGACTGCGATAATGACCGGCTGAACGTTATCTTGCTACACGGCTGCTTACTAAAGAAATCATTCATTTGAAAGAAAATACAACAGCAGAAAATTGATTTAAAAAAGTGATTCTAAAAAAGCGTCTGTTGGATTCTCCAGTTGGATACAGCGTCCAAAACGTCGGTGCCAGCCGGTGAACGTCCTATATGACTCATCAGAACTGAGTCATCATCAAAGCTGGGTAACACAATGTTTTAATGCCATGTGCTTTACTTTTGTCACTTTTCTCATGAACATAATTTAATACCTATCGTAAAATGACCACTTCACACTTGGAAGTGTGCAGTTGTATTCAAAGAAAGGCAGAGGTATTGAGGCATGATTAAGAATCAGCTAACACTACACACGCACAACAAGAACTGCACACCAAACTATGAGCATGAATCCAGATGTCCACATGAATCATCCAGATGAATCCATGAATGGTGTGAGAGCGGGCTGTGGTAGGATCTGTACTCTGATACGGTACGAAAAAGAGACCTTTCAGCTTTCCATTACTTCATGTTAAATGAATCTATAAAATGTCATCGGTGAGCTATGTGAGCTATGTAAAGGACAGAGTTTTACATAATGCAACGTCCTGAACTTTATTCAATAACACTAATCCTAATATCCAGTGATTTATGAGTACGCCCTTTACAGGAATAATCTTAGCTCATCTATTTTTCATTAATAGCACACAGAAGCATGTTATATCCCCACATTCAAAGTTACAAAATGTTTTGTAAACACAAGGCCCACCAAATGCTAAATGCTAATTTGGACCAAAACAAACCAAAGCTCTCAGCCCTCAAACCACAAACCAGAGTCCAGAGCATGGCATGGCAATGAGCCTCCTTCTCCGGGAGGAAAACCAACACCAAACACAAGGCCAGCGGTAGACCAGTGTGACTGGTACTCTGTGCTCTGCTCTGTGTGTGGAGTCATGCTCTCATCTGTATGTAATATATATGTCATTTATAAACAAGGTGTTAACCCTAACCGCTTCTGGTGGACAGAGAGGAGCCTTCGGAGGGAGGCAGAGATTAATAACCAAGCAAATCATTAAATGAAAAACATGGAGCAGGTGTGTCAGTGTCCGATTATATTAATATGATGGTTAAGGATGGATTGATTGGATGCTTGTTTGGTTCCATTGAGAGGAAATCAATTTGAATCGGTTGAACGACGGTTTAAGCTGTGTGTGTGTGTGTGTGTGTGTGTGTGTGTGTGTGTGTGTGTGTGTGTGTGTGTGTGTGTGTGTGTGTGTGTGTGTGTGTGTGTGTGTGTACTCACATCCCGTCCTGGATTGCCCAGCTTCCCAGCATCTCCCTGAGGACACACAGTATCATTAAACTCTTCTCATAACCCTTCCCACGTGTGTTCAGTCTCCATTTTGAGACTTTTTTAAAAGTTTGGCAGCAATCAGATTCAGAAGGTAAAGAATGAGTTCACCTGCTGGCCAGAGGGCCCGACCGGCCCTGGTTTACCGTCCAGACCGGCACGTCCATCCAGACCAGAAGCACCTCGCTCCCCCTTCGGTCAGACACAGGCAGTCAGTCACTGGGGTCAGGCTAACACTAACTCTAACCCAAGGCTAACACTAACTCTAACCCAAGACTAACTCTAACCCAAGGCTAACACTAACTCTAACCCAAGACTAACTCTAACCCAAGGCTAACACTAACTCTAACCCAAGGCTAACACTAACCCTAACCCTAACCCTAACACAGGCAGTCAGTCACTGGGGTCAGGCTAACACTAACTCTAACCCAAGGCTAACACTAACCCTAACCCAAGGCTAACACTAACCCTAACCCAAGGCTAACACTAACCCTAACCCTAACCCTAACACAGGCAGTCAGTCACTGGGGTCAGGCTAACACTAGCTCTAACCCAAGGCTAACACTAGCTCTAACCCAAGGCTAACACTAGCTCTAACCCAAGGCTAACACTAACCCTAACCCAAGGCTAACACTAACCCTAACCCAAGGCTAACACTAACCCTAACCCTAACACAGGCAGTCAGTCAACGAGGGAAGGGCGGCAGAGGGGAGGCGGTTACAACCGCGGCGGTTGGACCAGGAAGCGGTTACAGTCCACGTGAATGCGCACAGATTTTGCCCTACCGCTCAGCTTTCCCCGTTGAAACTTTCGGCGGCGGCGGCAGCAGCAGCAAAAGCCGCTTTTAAAAACGCCTGGCCCTTTCACACCGCCGCGCGGAACCCTCCGGCAGCGGGCGGTTATCAGGGTGGTTGCCGCGCGACGGTGTGCAAGCAGCTTAACACCAGGCTAACCCTAGCCCTAGACTAACCCAAGGCTAACCCTAGCCCTAGACTAACCCTAACCTTAAACGAACCCAAGGCTAACCCAACACTAGCCTAACCCTATGCTAACACTAGGCGAACCCTATGCTAACCCTTTGGCAGAAGCTACTGTCTCTGTCTCAGGCACCAGAATGACTTCTATCATCATCATGAGTCTGAGGAGGCCAGGGTCCGGCCCCTACCTTCTCCCCAGGGGGTCCTCGTTCTCCACTGTCGCCCTGGGGTGCAAAAAGGAAGTAAGAGAAGCTGTCAGAGGAAGGGGGGGGGGTCATTCACACCGGGGGGATTCTGCACTTAAAAATAAAAAGACATAGACTAATATAACAAATAACAAATATAACTAATATACTAACTAAAATAACTACTATACTAACTCATTTAACTAAAATAACTAATATAACTAGTATACAAACTAATATAACTAGTATAACGAGTATAACTAAGATAACTAGTATACAAACTAATATATGTGACTAGTATAACGAGTATAACTAAGATAACTAGTATACAAACTAATATATGTGACTAGTATACTTACTCTGGCTCCCGCGGGTCCACGCTGCCCCTCTACACCCTGAGAGGGGGCAGAAAACACCAATCAGTAACCATTTAGTAACCACGCCAACCATAACCACGACCACCATAACCACGACCACCATAACCACGACCACCATAACCACGACAACCATAACCACACCAGTCATAACCCAACCATAACCACACCAGTCATAACCCAACCATAACCACACCAGTCATAACCCAACCATAACCACACCAGTCATAACCCAACCATAACCACACCAGTCATAAACCAACCATAACCACACCAGTCATAAACCAACCATAACCACACCAGTCATAAACCAACCATAACCACACCAGTCATAAACCAACCATAACCACACCAGTCATAAACCAACCATAACCACACCAGTCATAAACCAACCATAACCACACCAGTCATAACCCCAGGAGGGGTGCCCAGGTCAGTGCAGTCAGACCGGGTGTGTGTCTGGCGGTCCTCACTCACCCGTAGCCCAGGGGCTCCGGGGCCCCCGGCCACACCCTGGGGCCCCTTGCTGCCGTGCTCTCCGGGGTCGCCTGCGTCTCCCTGGGGACCCAAACACCGCAGGTTAGAGAGCAAGGGAAGGTGGTGTAGCTGTGTTTAAAGCCGTGGGTTCGATCCCAGGCGATTCCAATGCATTTACTTAAAGCGGGTGTCTCTCGAGGGTAAAGAAGATCTACTGGGAGGTGTGGGAGAGAGGGTTGTTGATTAGCTTGCAGATTGTTAGCTTGCAGACGTCCACATTAATAATAGGTCATAGGTGAAATGGCAATGCAGGCAGAATCTTTTGGGGATGGTTTGGATCTGAAACAGAAGAGCGTACCTTGTCTCCTCGTTCTCCTCTCAGCTGAGGCATGAGGTCCAGCTGATGGGACAGAGTTAGAGTTAGGTTAGGGGGTTAGGGTTAGGGTCATAAGAGCCATGGGGACACAGTCCAGTGTCCTTCACTTATATCATTCATGTTTATGAATTCATATTAATACAATAGGGTCTCAGGGGCCCATCACTGTCAGAACAGAACCAATAAGTAAAACATGAATATTGATATAAAAATCAACGTGAATATAAGAGCCCTCACCACTTTCCCTGGCGGTCCCGCAGGGCCTGGGGCCCCCTGCAAGCAAAGAGGAGAACACAACGATATAAACGATATAAACACACACACACACACACACACACACACACACACACACACACACACACACACACACACACACACACACACACACACACACACACACACACACACACACACACACACACACACACACACACACCTCGTCTCCTTTATCCCCTCTTGATCCGGCAGCTCCAGGACTTCCCTGCAACCAGACATAGATGATCAATACATGTCTGACTGTAAATGTGATCAACAGGTATCAGATAGTATTGATCATAGTATTGATACTATCTGATACCTGTTGATCACATTTACTGTTTCGCAACACTATTTGAGTTAAACGAGCACTGTGGTGTCTCGTAAGGAACCAACTCATGTTACATAGGTCTTGGAATGGTTTTCTGAATGTGTTTAGAAGCCCCAAAAGCGGATAAAGAGCTTGCCCCCATAGGTTAGCGTTATAGCTATTCCGTAGCGCCGGCAGCCAGTGCAGATCTCTGGCTTGGTCGAATCAATTTTCGTCAGGTTTTTTTTTTTTTTTTTTGCTTCCCTCAACATGGGGTGACCCTCAGGAAAACAATAATGGGGTTAGAAATTGCCAGAGTTCTTCTTTAACAGGACCAGACGTAGATGATTAACCAGTACTAAACCAGACATAGCTGTATCATTATAATGATTCCAGTGGAGTAAACTTGGAGTACTATAGTAAAATTGGGGTACTGTAGTAAACTTGAGGTACTGTAGTAAACTTGGGGTTTAGGGTTAGGGTTCGGGTACTGTAGTAAGGTTGCCTTACGTTTCGCCCACCCAGCCCGGGTTCTCCTGGGTCCCCTTTGTCGCCGAGTCGTCCCGGCTGACCCGCCAGGCCCTGGAGAGACGGCACGTCAGTATCCAGGGGATGGTTCCATGTTATCATGCAGCAGTTCACTAGCCAACCAGCAGGTTAACACAATATGGATGGCAGAGGTGAAGCTAAACACAATACTATAGTATAAATGGTGATTTGGTTTGGCGCAGTGACACTTAGAGAGTCATATAATACCCTTAGTCCTCTCTCGCCGTTCTTTCCTGGAAGACCAGACTCCCCCTGGTGGTAAAACAGGGTCAGAACAGAAAGGGAAAATTAGTGACAAGAGGTAATGAACCTCTTGGTAACCTCTTACCCTCAGGGTAACCTCTTACCCTGACGGTAAATGTTTACATGTTAAGACATTCTCAGGAATGTTCAAAAAAGTACAAAATGAACATGACTTTGACGATAGGGGCTCCAAAGGCGTCTAACTGGTTATAGAGGTGGAGAAGATAGAGTTCTTCAGAACCAAGCAGATGTTAAAACAAACACTTACAGGAGTGCCCTCCTCCCCTTGGTCCCCTTTCTCCCCCTGAAACACAAACGTGGATCATGAGTGAAGCCCTCTGAGTGAACACCTCTTTAATAACCAGAGAGCTCTGGGTATTAGCAATGCAGAGACAAGAACACTTCACATGACTTTACCTCTGTTGTGGCATCTTTGGAAAGGCATTGGGGAGAATGAGAAAGCCACCGTGGGACAGTTAGACGTCTCAAGCATGATGATAAAACCCTGCTATGAGCTAACTTGACACGTCTGCTTAAAGAGGTCGCCCGATGAAGGGCCATGAGGGTCCTGAGATGCCATGGTCATACCTCAGCTAGTCTGGACTAAAGGGTAAATGGACTGCATTTATACAGCGCTTCTGTTACCAGCACTTACACGCTAGACGCTAGGAGGAGCCGAGGAATCAAACTAGTTTCAGTTGAGTTTGAATGAATCCTTGTGACCAGCTGAAGCTCCCAAGGCTCTGTCCTAGATATATAATATAACTTATACATAACAGATATCTATAATATATTGGTGGTTCTGTGAGACTGAAGGAATCGTCCAACCTGCTTCCCAAGAAGGCCGTTCTTTCCTGGGAGTCCTGGCCGTCCGTTCTCCCCTCGCTCCCCTGGATCCCCGGGGTCCCCCTGAAACAGAGCCAGGGGTGGACCTTCTGTTGAGACCTCTGCAGGTAGACCTTCTGGTTAGACCTTCAGGAGGTACACCTTCTGGTCAGACCTCTGGAGGTACACCTTCTGGTCAGACCGTCTATCTTTGTTTGCCTGCACACCTTGTGCATATTGTAGGAGTCATTTATATAGTTTCATTGGTATGTTACATGTTTTTTCTAGTGTCTAGAACATAACATCTTATGTTTTTTTTGATACCATCTATATTCAACTAGTTGAGTCATCAGTTTTGTTCATTAACAAGAAATCTGCCTGAAATTCCTTATTGAAATTATTATTAATTAAAATAATTGATGTGACTATCTATCTTTCCTGAGAGCAAGCCTTAGGAAATTGAGTAATGGTGAAGGAGTTGTAGAACCATAGAGAATGTTTCATCTGAACAAATGGCCTTTAATGCAGTGTTTCAGAGTGAACCCAAATGGCTTGGGGCATTAATCATCGTCTCTTGTTATCAGTGTATATCGGGGGACTCCAGCAGAGCGAGTGGTTTAAGCTCCACAACCCCCCCACCGTGGTGCCGTCCCTGAACATCCCTATTCATGGACTGAATAATCACAGGGACCACCGTCTGGCCTGCATTCACCCCAGACAGCTAACCAGCGGTGGCACTGTGGTGCTAAACTCTGACATCATCACCGGTGGTAACAGGTTAGCTCCGGGGGGGGCAGCCTCCGTACCTTTCCTCCCGGCTTGCCGCTGAGGCCCGCTGGACCCTGGGAGGAAGAGAGCAGATTATGGAACACCTGAGAATGACCCCGACTGACGTTTAGCATTCAGCTCGGAATAATTCATAATTCAACAGTGGATGATGATAGCATTATTTTTTAATAGCCCCCTTGTACTGACCCGATCTCCAGGCTCTCCCTTGACTCCAGGTTGGCCCGGAGCTCCGGAGCCAGGCGAGCCCTTCAGAACCAACACACTTCAGGTTAGAAGAGGAACACACTGACGTACCTTCACGGCTGTATTATCAGATGTAGAGTATGACACGGCCCTTGTCCTTCTGAGACAAGCCCTCTACAGAGGATCCAGCCTGAGGATCTGGCCCGCAGGCCCACTGCTGTGTGCTCCCAGGCTGACCTCCAGAAGGACCTCACCTTGTCCCCCTTCCCACCGGGCACCCCGGTCTCCGAGGCGGGCCCCTGGGGGCCAGCAGGGCCTCGCTCGCCCTGGGAGGAGAGAAGACGTTCGTCACCGGGAGGTCAGTGTGTGTGGGAGATGTTTGACCTCAACATGTGTGGGAGATGTTTGACCTCAACATGTGTGGGAGATGTTTGAGCTCAGTGTGTGTGGGAGATGTTTGACCTCAACATGTGTGGGAGATGTTTGAGCTCAGTGTGTGTGGGAGATGTTTGACCTCAACATGTGTGGGAGATGTTTGTTTGTCTGGAGGTGAAGCCTACCTGGTCACCTTTCTTCCCCATGAGGCCAGGACCCTGGATGGACAAACAAACATCATCCCTTTAATGATCATCGTCTTCCAATCTGCCATGAGGTGGACTCACACTCTGACATCAGACGATGAAATGAGGACCCATATTGCATTGCTTACAGTTCTGCCAGGTTCTCCGCGCGATCCCTCGTTCCCCTGTGAGCAGAAGAACAGGATGAGCTACTGCACCACAGCATGTGGTCGCTGAAGAGACGTGTTGCTCTCCTGATGAATGGACCTACCTTCTCCCCCTGCAGTCCACTGGACCCTGGAAGCCCCTGGAGACAATCAGAGAGTCAGGGAAGGAATGCACCTTTAATGCTCGGCCTCAGAGCCACTAAACCAGCCCCATCTATATCTTTATCTATATCGAGAGCGCGCGAGAGAGAGAGAGAGAGAGAGAGAGAGAGAGAGAGAGAGAGAGAGAGAGAGAGAGAGAGAGAGAGAGAGCGCGAGAGAGAGCGAGAGAGAGCGAGCGAGAGCGAGAGCGAGAGAGAGAGTGAGAGAGAGAGAGAGAGAGAGAGAGAGAGAGAGAGAGCGAGCGAGAGCGAGAGCGAGAGCGAGA
Source organism: Micromesistius poutassou (assembly GCF_964030765.1). Lineage (NCBI taxonomy): Eukaryota > Metazoa > Chordata > Actinopteri > Gadiformes > Gadidae > Micromesistius > Micromesistius poutassou. The sequence continues at coordinate 312,546 of NC_140272.1, forward strand.
GCGAGAGAGAGAGAGAGAGAGAGTGAGAGAGCGAGCGAGAGCGAGAGCGAGAGCGAGAGCGAGAGAGAGAGAGAGAGAGAGAGAGAGAGAGAGAGAGAGCGAGAGAGACAGAGAGAGAGACAGAGAGAGACAGGGAGAGAGAGAAAGAGAGAGAGAGAGAGAGACAGGGAGAGAGAGAGAGAGAGAGTGAGAGAGCGAGCGAGAGCGAGAGAGAGAGAGAGAGACAGGGAGAGAGAGAAAGTGATGGAGCCTTAGCATGGATCTCTGGTCAGCCACTCACCCGGGGTCCTGCTGTGCCCGCCAGCCCTGGTTTCCCCGACTCCCCCTGTGAGACACATTAGAGAGACAGAGAGGAGGTAGACCGTGGAGATAGGTATACACTCTCTCCTCGTACATACTCACTCTTTCTGTATATACTTACTCTCTCCTCTCTCTCTCTCCCCGTATATACTCACTCTCTCTGTTTATACTCACTCTCTGTATATACTCACTCTCTCCCCGTGTATAATCACTCTCTCCCCGTGTATACTCATTCTCACTCTCTCCTGTACATCTTCACTCTCTCCCTGTATATACTCACTCTCTCCCCGTACATACTCACCCTCTCCTCACTCTCTACCATATATACTCACTCTCTCCCCAGCTTCCCCGGCCGGTCCCCGGTCGCCCTGAAACAGCAGACATCAGAGTGTTTGAGACAGAGACCCGTATGCTGACCACCTGATGGGTCACCTCTGATCCAGCAGTCCTACTGTTCTACAGCAGAACCTCTGATCCAGCAGTCCTACTGTGTTACAGCAGAACCTCTGATCACTAGTCCTACTGTGTTACAGCAGAACCTCTGATCACTAGTCCTACTGTGTTACAGCAGAACCTCTGATCACTAGTCCTACTGTGTTACAGCAGAACCTCTGATCACTAGTCCTACTGTGTTACAGTAGGAGCCTCCACAGGGTTTATCTGAAACCTTAGTTCCTTCCCAGAAACATGATGGATTGAAACAAATCGAAAGAAAGCGTATCACCCTGTTCCCCCAGATCTGAGGTCCTCAGATCTTGTCATGTGACTCACCCGGTCCCCTTTGGCCCCGCCTTCCCCCGGCTGACCGCGGTCTCCCTGTCAGGAGAAGAAGAGTGTTGATCATAAGCTCCACACACACCTGGAGGTCTGACCCGGCCCCCGTCTGGAGGTCTGACCCGACCCCCGTCTGGAGGTCTGACCCGACCCCCGTCTGGAGGTCTGACCCGGCCCCCGTCTGGAGGTCTGACCCGGCCCCCGTCTGGAGGTCTGACCCGGCCCCCGTCTGGAGGTCTGACCCGGCCCCCGTCTGGAGGTCTGACCCGGCCCCCGTCTGGAGGTCTGACCCGGCCCCCGTCTGGAGGTCTGACCCGGCCCCCGTCTGGAGGTCTGACCCGGCCCCTGTCTTACCTTGGTGCCCGTCTCCCCGGCGGGCCCCCGCGGCCCCTAGGAAACAAGAAACAAGAAGAACAGGTCTTTAGAACAACAGCTAGAGCTTCACAGAGATACATAAGGAGGAGCCTGGTGGGGGGGTTGACCCACCCTGTCTCCTGGATCCCCGGCCCTCCCCGCTGGGCCCGGCAGCCCCTCAGCGCTCTCCCCCTGTGGAACACAGAGAGATGAACATCATTCAGAGTCTCTGTGGTGACGGCGTGGGAGGACCTCCAGCCCTGCTGAGAGGAGCGTCCTGCAGACCGTACCTTGTCTCCTTTGGGGCCCGCCGCCCCCGCTAGCCCTCTGAGGCCCTGGGGCCCCACAGGGCCTGTCGCACCCTGGGGAGAAACAGACAAATGAATTCAATGACCTGCACAGAGAGACTCTCTGGGCCCTAGTTAGACGGTCTAAAACGCAGACGTCAAGGCGCAAAGTCAAAGTACTTTGTGGGCGGTTCTACGGCGCTGTTGCTATTATGACGGCGAGATAAATGAGCTTTGCGCCCGGCGCAAATCTAAAATGGGTTGGGCTGAAACCTGTAGGTGTGTTTTGGGCGTAACGTGCAATAAACCAATGAGAGTTCCACCTGCCATCCCCTTTAAGACCCAGCGCATTTCACTTGGTGAGTTGATATTTTGACAGCGCGTTTGCAGTCTCCGCTGAGACAGATGCATGACCACATGAAATTCAAACTTCAAATGGCTCAGTTTATGGCCAAATAATAGGCATAATTCACACATGGAATAGCGTTTTCTTCTCCAACTTCAGAAACACTGATTGGACTGTATTATGCGTTACGTGTTTAATTTGTGTGTATTTAAACAGATGGGGCGCACACACACGCGCGCCAAGCATCACCCGCATTCATTCATTTTTTTAAACACTCACTCGCAGCAAAACTATGTTTTCTCATGATCAAATACTCATCAATCCTAAAAGTAATGGGCTTGTACACGATGTCTGTGTCAAGAAAATATGTGTTTGCAGATGCATTGATTTAAAAGTACAACTTACCACTGTATCGGCGGTTCTTTCCCAAATAATTTAACCAACCATTTACCCTATTCTGTTTTGGAAGCCTGGAATATACTTTGCTTGAATGTATTATTGTTATTATTATTTTAACGCATGCCATAGCCTACTACTTCATTCATATTCATTCATGCAGCCCTATTGAAACACAATCCACACGATATTTCTATGCAGTTTCACACGTATGAATAATCTTTGACATCATAATATTTAAATCAGGTTAATAGTTTGCATGTTTGTGCTGTGTATAGCCTACGTGTGTGTAAGCGTATTATGTTGTAGTTCCGACCTGCCATGGCACGTCAAAATAGCAACAACAACTGCGCTATCCACTATAGACCAGGTATTTTTCGGTCAGTGGCGCAATTGCATTGGTGCATTTTTTAGGTCACTAAAATAGCACCAAGTATCATTTGCGCCGAAACACGCCCCTGCTTTTCGCCGACACGCTTCTCCAGGCGCAAGTGTAATGGTGCCTGGAGGAAAATCAGCTTTGCACCGGGTGTAAACTAGCAACGACACATGCGTCGGTGTAGAAAGTCAATTGCACCGGGCGCAAGATAGGGCCCTCTATCTCTCTCTAGAGACACACAAAAGTTCTCTCTCTCTCTTTAATCACATACAAGTTCTCTCTCTCTCTCTCTCTCTAGAGACATACACAAGTTCTCTCTCTCTCTGTAATCACATACAAGTTCTCTCTCTCTCTCTCTCTCCTTAGGCATGCAGTGCACTTCACACATCAGAGCAGCTGGAGTGATTGACAGCCTTACCATGGAGCCCTTGTCCCCGACCCCGGCCCCCCCCCCGCTGCCCCCCGGCGGCCCCTGTAGAGGACAGATAAGAGGAGGCATCCTTAAAGCAGCAGAGCGCACTTCCTGATAAGACATGCAAATGTAGCGTGACTCACCCTCTCTCCGGTGCTGCCCTTGTCCCCCTGCACACACACACACACACACACACACACACACACACACACACACACACACACACACACACACACACACACACACACACACACACACACACACACACACACACACACACACACACACACACACACACACACACACACGGTTAATAACAACCAAAAGAGACCGTAAGACAACCAGATGAGACAGGCCTCGGAGAAGGAAGGGATAGAGGAGATTAAATAGAGAAGGAAAGAGATGACATTATCAAGCTGCTTTTTAATTCTTAGTTCATCCTACGACAACCTTGACTACAGATAGAAATGTCTTCACACGCACACGCACACGCACACACACACACACACACACACACGCACGCGCACACACACACACACACACACACACACACACACACACACACACACACATGCACGCACGCACACATACACACACACACAAACATGATGAGTTGACAAGGAAACGGTCCAAAAGATAAGGATTGGGTCAGCCTTCACACCCCCGGCCCTCCTCAGGCCTTCAGACCCCCGGCCCTCCTCAGGCCTTCAGACCCCCGGCCCTCCTCAGGCCTTCAGACCCCCGGCCCTCCTCAGGCCTTCAGACCCCCGGCCCTCCTCAGGCCTTCAGACCCCCGGCCCTCCTCAGGCCTTCAGACCCCCGGCCCTCCTCAGGCCTTCAGACCCCCGGCCCTCCTCAGGCCTTCAGACCCCCGGCCCTCCTCAGGCCTTCACACCCCCGGCCCTCCTCAGGCCTTCAGACCCCCGGCCCTCCTCAGGCCTTCAGACCCCCTCCTCAGGCCTTCAGACCCCCGGCCCTCCTCAGGCCTTCAGACCCCCGGCCCTCCTCAGGCCTTCAGACCCCCTCCTCAGGCCTTCAGACCCCCGGCCCTCCTCAGGCCTTCAGACCCCCGGCCCTCCTCAGGCCTTCAGACCCCCGGCCCTCCTCAGGCCTTCAGACCCCCGGCCCTCCTCAGGCCTTCAGACCCCCGGCCCTCCTCAGGCCTTCAGACCCCCTCCTCAGGCCTTCAGACCCCCGGCCCTCCTCAGGCCTTCACACCCCCGGCCCTCCTCAGGCCTTCAGACCCCCGGCCCTCCTCAGGCCTTCAGACCCCCTCCTCAGGCCTTCAGACCCCCTCCTCAGGCCTTCAGACCCCCGGCCCTCCTCAGGACCATCGTCCAGCGACGAGCGTCTCTGAGAGCCGGCGTCTTGTTTCAAGGAGAGGAGAGAGGGGGAAGAGAGGAGAGGAGAGGAGTGGAGGGAGGAGAGAGGGGAGGGGAGAGGAGAGGAGTGGAGGGAGGAGAGAAGGGAGGAGAGAGGCGAGAAGAGAGGAGAGAATAGAGGAGAGGGGAAGGAGGAGAGTAGAGGAGAGAGGAGTCAGGGGTGGAGCGGAGAGAGAAGAGGAGAGAGGATTCAGGGGAGGAGAGGGGAGGAGAGGAGAAAAGAGAGGATAGAGGAGAGAGGAGAGAGGAGAGAGGAGAGGGGAGAGGCGGAGAGGAGAGAGAAGGCATGAGAGAGGGGCAGGCGAGGAGGGAGGAGAGGAGAGAGGAGAAAGGAGAGAGGAGAGAGGAGAAAGGAGGCGGGGGAGAGTGAACCTTGATTGAGACGCCTTGTGTTCCTGGAACTCCGGGGCGTCCATCTTGTCCCGGGCTTCCGGGTGAGCCGAGGAACCCCTTGGCCCCGTCGCTGCCCGGCCGGCCCTGGGGAGGAGCAGAGACCCCCAGGGCTGATGAGCCCGTAGCTGGGACACCACGGGTCTGTTCTACAGCCGTGTCCTCCAGATACCGTACAGCACAGAACCAGAGGCGTCTCTCACCGCTAGTCCTGGGATCCCGGGCTCGCCTTTCCTCCCTGGAAGACCGCCGCCAGACAGCGCTGGGGCCGGCTCGCCCTGAAGAGAAGCAGGGGGCAGATAGAAGAGAGGATGTGTGGATATATAGATCTATCTATCTATCTAACTATCTATCTATCTATCTATATAGATCTATCTATCTATCTATCTAACTATCTATCTAACTATCTATATATCTATCTATATAGATCTATCTATCTATCTATCTATCTATCTAACTATCCATAGATCTATATATAGATCCTCTGTCTATCTATAGATCCATCTATAGATCTATCCATTGTTTAGATCCATCTATAGATCCATCTATAGATCCATCTATAGATCCTTATATCCATCTATCTATCTAGAACTATCTCTATATCTAAATGGCAGCTTAGATCCCAACCCCTCCCACTCACCCTCTCCCCTCGGTCCCCTTTTGATCCTGATGTTCCGGCAAGTCCGCGCTCCCCCTTGTAGGACGAGAGAGGACACTGCATCACACTACATCACACCGCATCACACTGCATCACACCGCATCACACCGCATCACACTGCATCACACTGCATCACACTGCATCACACTACATCACACTGCATCACACCGCATCACACCGCATCACACTGCATCACACTACATCACACTGCATCACACCGCATCACACCGCATCACACCGCATCACACTGCATCACACTACATCACACTGCATCACACCGCATCACACTGCATCACACTGCATCACAGTGCATCACACTACATCACACTGCACTGCATCACAGTGCATCACACTGCATCACACCGCAGTACACTACATCACACTGTATCACACTGCATCACACTGCAGTACACTGTATCACATTGCATCACAGTGCATCACACCGCAGTAAAACAGTAAAACCAGCAATACGTACCGGATCCCCTCTGACCCCAGGGAGGCCCGCCCCGCCCTGCAGGGAGACAGAGGTCACATGATCTCCTTCATCATCATCATCATCATCATCACTAGAGCTCTGAACCTTCATCATCATCATCATCATCACTAGAGCTCTGAACCTTCATCATCATCATCATCATCATCACTAGAGCTCTGAACCTTCATCATCATCATCATCATCATCACTAGAGCTCTGAACCTTCATCATCATCATCATCATCATCATCACTAGAGCTCTGAACCTTCATCATCATCATCATCATCACTAGAGCTCTGAACCTTCATCATCATCATCATCATCATCATCACTAGAGCTCTGAACCATCATCATCATCATCATCACTAGAGCTCTGAACCTTCATCATCATCATCATCATCATCACTAGAGCTCTGAACCTTCATCATCATCATCATCATCACTAGAGCTCTGAACCTTCATCATCATCATCATCATCATCACTAGAGCTCTGAACCTTCATCATCATCATCATCATCATCATCATCATCATCACTAGAGCTCTGAACCTTCATCATCATCATCATCATCATCATCATCACTAGAGCTCTGAACCTTCATCATCATCATCACTAGAGCTCTGAACCTTCATCATCATCATCATCATCATCATCATCATCATCACTAGAGCTCTGAACCTTCATCATCATCATCATCATCATCATCATCATCATCACTAGAGCTCTGAACCTTCATCATCATCATCACTAGAGCTCTGAACCTTCATCATCATCATCATGCTTCAGGCTGAGTATGCTGTATGATTATGTATTATGTATTATGTAATGTAAAGCTGAAGTGTTCTCCTTACCGGCACCCCCGGCCCTCCAGGAGACCCCGAGCGTCCGGGCAGGCCGGGGTTCCCATCGATGCCCGGGAAGCCCTGGTCAGAGTGAGACAGGTTAGAGAGCAGGACCTCAGAGTGGCCTCAGGTGATGAGTGTCTGAGTGTGACCCTGTACTCACCCTCTCCCCCTTCTCTCCCCTCAGCCCACCCTGAGGCCCGTCCACCCGGCCTGGGGGCCCCTGGCGTCCCTCCGGACCCCGGAGGCCCTCGCGTCCAGGCAGCCCGTCACGGCCCTGCAACAGAGAGATACGACTTTATTAACTCACACACATCACTACACGGAAACACACACATTAAGACACAGAGACACACATTAGGACACAGAGACACACACATTAGGACACAGAGACACACACATTAGGACACACAGACACACACATTAAGACACACAGACACACACATTAGGACACACAGACACACACATTAGGACACAGAGACACACACATTAAGACACAGAGACACACACATTAGGACACAGAGACACACATTAGGACACAGAGACACACACATTAAGACACAGAGACACACACATTAGGACACAGACACACACATTAGGACACACAGACACACACATTAGGACACACAGACACACACATTAGGACACAGAGACACACACATTAAGACACACAGACACACACATTAGGACACAGAGACACACATTAAGACACACACATTAGGACACACAGACACACACATTAGGACACACAGACACACACATTAGGACACAGAGACACACACATTAAGACACACAGACACACACATTAAGACACAGAGACACACACATTAAGACACAGAGACACACACATTAGGACACACAGACACACACATTAAGACACACAGACACACACATTAGGACACAGACACACACATTAAGACACAGAGACACACACATTAAGACACACAGACACACACATTAGGACACACAGACACACACATTAAGACACACAGACACACACATTAGGACACAGAGACACACACATTAGGACACACAGACACACACATTAAGACACACAGACACACACATTAAGACACAGAGACACACACATTAAGACACACAGACACACACATTAGGACACACAGACACACACATTAAGACACACAGACACACACATTAGGACACAGACACACACATTAGGACACAGAGAGACACATTAAGAGGTGCAGGGCGACACCACCAGGATCAGGAGCGACTGAATGAGGAACTCACAGGTTCTCCCTTGCGTGCGTCGGCTCCGTCTCGCCCTCTCTCCCCCTGAGGAGAAGACCAGCGCATCAGAAGAACGTTCAGACGGAAAAGCAGCCTCTTCCTAAAAATAAACCTAAAACACGTACAAAAGAGATCTGCGTAGAGATTGTTCAGCGGATAGGAAGAATGTTCAAAGGGAGAAGCAGCCTCTTCCCAAAAATAAACCTAAAACCATACAAAAGAGATCTGCGTAGAGATTGTTCAGGTACTTTTTGTTCTATGTCCTTAAATTATCGTCTGCAAGAACATTGAGAGATGACCCCAGGAGGAACCTTCTGTTAGAAACCCTTCCCCAGTGCTCCTTTATCATGAGATAAGAAACAGACTCATGTCTGGTTTACCTTCTCTCCACGGTCTCCCCGTTCACCCTTCAAGAGAAACACATCACAAAGGCTTAAGAACCCAAACACAAAGATTTCCAGAAAACCAGAAACAGATCAGATGTGGTGGTTGTTGCAGTGTACTGGTACATCACACCAGATGTTGCAGTGTACTGGTACATCACACCAGATGTTGCAGTGTACTGGTACATCACACCAGATGTTGCAGTGTACTGGTACATCACACCAGATGTTGCAGTGTACTGGTACATCACACCAGATGTTGCAGTGTACTGGTACATCACACCAGATGTTACAGTGTACTGGTACATCACACCAGATGTTACAGTGTACTGGTACATCACACCAGATGTTACAGTGTACTGGTACATCACACCAGATGTTACAGTGTACTGCTACATCACATTCCAGAGCGCCTCCATTTTGGAAGCCAAGGGGCATTGGAATGTTAATTATTATGTTGGTAGCGATGGTTTTAGGTCATTGTTTAGTAATAAATAGATGTGTCATTATGGAGACATTGTTTTGTTTGAAACTGCAACAGCGATCCTCATGCGATACATGATGAGCCTTTCTTACGTTTGATTAAGGATTGGACAGAACTGCAACAGAGTATTGGCAACCAAAACTCCCATGATGCATTGTGGTGTACAATAGGAACTCACCCGGGGGCACTGGACCGTACACTGCTCTGTCCCTCCAGTGGTCTGCAACAAAGAGAGCAGAACTCAGGTCCTCGTGGTCTCTGGTGCTGCCCCAGAAGCTCAAGGTATTCACACACCTCCTTATTAACTTATTAACTCCCCTACACTGATGTAGCATGAAAGGGGATTTATACGTGAGCCAATCTTAATCGTGGTCTTTGACTTATTACAGCTCAGCTTGCTTCAAATAATGTAGTACAAGAAGTAGATATGGAAATTAAGGCATACCAAAAAACTATTTTCTTTATGTTTTGCTTTAAAAAATACACATGCTGCTTTGACAGCTCAGACTCTGAGCTTTCTGGTGCCTCATTAGAGCCTCCTCATTAGAGCCTCCTCATTAGAGCCTCCTCATTAGAGCCTCCTCATTAGAGCTTTCTCATTAAGAACCGCCTCATGAAGTGCTTCCTCTTTAGAGATTCTCATTAAGAGCTTCTTCATTAAGAGCTTCATTCTAAGAGCTTCCTCGTTAAGTGCTTCCTTGTTAAGTGCTTCCTTGTTAAGAGCTTCCTCGTTAAGAGCTTCCACCCGCCCTACTTCCGGTATTCTGGCGATGCCACACAGCAGGCCGGCCAGGTCCGAGTGCAGCGCTCCGAGCTGGGCCGCGTCCCGCGTGGTCAGCAGGTTCTGGGGGCTCTGGTCCGTCACCGCTCGCCGCAGCTCCAGCTCGTCGGCCCGGCCCACGCCCACCGCCAGCACCGTCACACCTGGCCCGGGAGCAAGGCATTCCACCCCTCACTTACTGTTGTTCACTTAGAGTCAATCCCATCTATGGGGGCCCACACACATCCCAGACTCAAACCAGCAGCCAAATGCTTTTCTATCTGACGGCTCTGTGGCCCCTCTTCTGACCCATTTGGCAGAAAAGTTGCATTGAAACATACCGCAAAGACTACAGCCAACTACACAGTAGCGTGTACGTTCTGCGCTTGCGTGAGATTCAATAATTCTCCTTAACATCGGGCGGCGCCAGTCCGCCCCTTCCAGACACCGCTCTGATTCGCTGAGTATCTGATGGCTCAAATCCTCCGACAACCGACAACGCTCTCAGACTTTGCATGTTGAATCGGACCTGACACCGTCTGTCCCAAAATCTTTCAGCACAGCCGAACATACGGAACAGCTTTGTTCCCAAACTTGTCTGAGTCTCCCCAAAAGTGTCAGATGGCAAACGGTTAGGCCAGCCTTAGGGGTCTGTGAGTGAGCTGGACTTCAGGAAGTCTGCCATCCCTGGCAATAAGCTCTAAAGGGCATCGCAATGAGCACCTCCATTTTGGAAGCGTTGGTTCCAGTTACTGTGTTGGTAGTAATGGTTTTAGGTCATGATCATTAACCGTGAAAAGATTTGACCTTAAGAGAGACATTAGTTTTGATAGTTGATTTATTTAACAGTGGCCATGCACAGTTAGCTACATAGCTAAAGTACATCTGCAGTCCGTGAGCAGGAAGACATTCCAACCAAAAAGTAAAATACAATCTATCAAAACAATACATTTAGCGCACATAGAGTACATCACATACAAAACAACAACGACAGCGCTAGCTGGAGAGGGATGTTAGCCTACCTGATGCTCTGACAGCGCTAGCTGGAGAGGGATGTTAGCCTACCTGATGCTCTGACAGCGCTAGCTGGAGAGGGACGTTAGCCTACCTGATGCTCTGACAGCGCTAGCTGGAGAGGGATGTTAGCCTACCTGATGCTCTGACAGCGCTAGCTGGAGAGGGACGTTAGCCTACCTGATGCTCTGACAGCGCTAGCTGGCGCGGTGATGTTGTCGCTGGATTTGCTGTCTGAGATGATGACCACGGCCCCCGGCACCCTGGCCCTCCGCCCTGCTGAGGACCTCAGGAGGACCTGATTGGTGTATGTCAGTGCCTGGCCTGCAGAGGGAGACACAGAACAGACTTGAACCTGACTCGTGAAATTATGCGACTGGCCTGCAGAGGGAGACACAGAGCGGAGTACAGACTTCAACTACCAAATCCAGCCAGTTGAGGGTTGAAAACCACTGACCGATGTTATTGCCCGAGATCTCGTCGAACGGTGTGGACAGGATCTCTTGTAACAGCGTCTCTTGGTTGCTATGGCGATTGAGCAGGAACCAGACTTTGGGTCTGGAACTATAAACTACAACTCCCACCTGAAGACACAAGGCATCCCAAGCTATCTAGAACACACTGTAACCATACACAGGAAAACATGCCCCAAAATACAGTTCATACTGTACTGTTTACATGTTACTTCAGTAGGGATATACTCATCATGTTTTATCATACACTCTTTTATCCTGATTCTCGTGACACAGACCTGAGAGTCGCGGGCTCCGAGGGTGACCAGCGACCCGGCGGCGCTGGTCAGCAGGGCCAGCAGAGGCTCCCTCAGGCCGGCTCGGTCCAGGGACGCCGGGACCAGGAAGACCACGTCCAGACGGCCCCCGACACACACTGCACACGGACAGAGGGGGTGGCTGAAGGGTCGGACCCGTGGAGAGAGACTGGTCGCATGTCAGAGCATGATGACGATATTTATGGTTTATGGCATTTATGTAATATTTGAAAAGTCTGTAAAATATCCTTAATTCTGGTTGGCTAGTATGTGTGGATGGGGTCAGGTGTGTGTGTGTGCGCGTGCGTGTGCGTGTGCGTGTGTGTGTGTGTGTGTGTGTGTGTGTGTGTGTGTGTGTGTGTGTGTGTGTGTTACCGGTGCGTTCCTCCACAGACGCCTGGGGCCCCGGGCCGCGGTCGCCGTTGGCCTGCAGGGTGAAGCGGTACCGCTGGCCCAGACGGAGGCCGGTCACCCGGTAGGAGCTGTAGGAGGCGGGCAGCGTGAGGGACTGGCCCGGGGCCGCGTCTGAGGGGCAGCACAGACACAGAGAGACATCAGAGACATGGAGCTCAGAGACATCAGAGACACGGAGCTCAGAGACATCAGAGACATGGAGCTCAGAGACATCAGAGACATGGAGCTCAGAGACATCAGAGACATGGAGCTCAGAGACATGGAGCTCAGAGACATCACAGACATGGAGCTCAGAGACATCACAGACATGGAGCTCAGAGACATGGAGCTCAGAGACATCACAGACATGGAGCTCAGAGACATCAGAGACATGGAGCTCAGAGACATGGAGCTCAGAGACATCAGAGACATGGAGCTCAGAGACATCAGAGACATGGAGCTCAGAGACATCAGAGACATGGAGCTCAGAGACATGGAGCTCAGAGACATCAGAGACATGGAGCTCAGAGACATGGAGCTCAGAGACATGGAGCTCAGGTTAGACGTGTAAAGATCTCTCCTAAAGCCTGGGTAGTGAGACTAAACCAGGGGAGTGAGGTGTAGCGATGGGGTGAGACTAAACCAGGGGAGTGAGGTGTAGCGATGGTGTGAGACTAAACCAGGGGAGTTAGGTGTAGCGATGGTGTGAGACTAAACCAGGGGAGTGAGGTGTAGCGATGGTGTGAGACTAAACCAGGGGAGTGAGGTGTAGTGATGGTGTGAGACTAAACCAGGGGAGTGAGGTGTAGCGATGGGGTGAGACTAAACCAGGGGAGTGAGGTGTAGCGATGGTGTGAGACTAAACCAGGGGAGTGAGGTGTAGTGATGGGGTGAGACTAAACCAGGGGAGTGAGGTGTAGCGATGGTGTGAGACTAAACCAGGGGAGTGAGGTGTAGTGATGGGGTGAGACTAAACCAGGGGAGTGAGGTGTAGCGATGGGCTGAGACTCGCCTCCATCCCTCCTCCAGCTCAGGTAGTACCCGGTGGCCCCGGGGACCGGCACCCAGCCCAGCAGGACCTCCGTCTCCGTTACCTCGGCAACGCGCAGACCAGTCACCGCCTGCGTGGTCGTTGGGCCCACCGCTGTGTCGACCAATAGCAGCAGCACAAACACAACTCAGATGTACACAGAACATGTGCTGAGATCATGCACTAGCATGTAGCTCAGTGTGTTGAGATCATGTGCTAGCATGTAGCATGTAGCTCAGTGTGTTGAGGTCATGCACTAGCATGTAGCTCAGTGTGTTGAGGTCATGCACTAGCATGTAGCATGTAGCTCAGTGTGTTGAGGTCATGCACTAGCAGGTAGCATGTAGCTCAGTGTGTTGAGATCATACACTAGCCTGTAGCATGTAGCTCAGTGTGTTGAGATCATACGCTAGCAGGTAGCATGTAGCTCAGTGTGTTGAGGTAATGCACTAGCATGTAGCATGTAGCTCAGTGTGTTGAGGTCATGCACTAGCAGGTAGCATGTAGCTCAGTGTGTTGAGATCATGCACTAGCCTGTAGCATGTAGCTCAGTGTGTTGAGATCATACGCTAGCAGGTAGCATGTAGCTCAGTGTGTTGAGGTAATGCACTAGCAGGTAGCATGTAGCTCAGTGTGTTGAGGTCATGCACTAGCCTGTAGCATGTAGCTCAGTGTGTTGAGATCATACGCTAGCAGGTAGCATGTAGCTCAGTGTGTTGAGGTAATGCACTAGCAGGTAGCATGTAGCTCAGTGTGTTGAGGTCATGCACTAGCCTGTAGCATGTAGCTCAGTGTGTTGAGGTCATGCGCTAGCAGGTAGCATGTAGCTCAGTGTGTTGAGGTAATGCACTAGCAGGTAGCATGTAGCTCAGTAGCCTGCGGTCTAATGTCAAAGCGTGTCAGAGTTCTCCCCATGCAGGACGGACCGACTCACGCGTGGTGACCCGGACTGAGACAGGGGACCCCTCCCGGTTCTGGACCAGGGCCATGACCTGGACCTCGTACTGCGCCCCCGGGTCCAGTTGGTCCAGCTCCACCGAGGTCACGTCTCCCCCGACCACCCGCCGCCGCTCCTCTCCGCCTACGGGACGGGACAGAGGGGCTGACACCGGCAGGACGCGGGACGATGTGGGCCTACTCTGTAACTAAGACTAAAGTCTAGACTCTAACTGTGTGTTCACACCACCACACGCGACGGCGCGACGGCGCGACACGTTTCAATACAAAGTCAACGTAGAGACGCGTATCGGGCGAAATTTGTCGCGGCACAAACCTGCGGCAAGATTTGATTGACGGCGCAACATTTTTCCCTGTCACGGGCGGGCGTGTTCACGTGGATTTGCAGCGCTGAAGTTGAAATATTTGAACTTTGCCGCGGCATTCGCGTGAGACAGCCAATCAGCGTTCAACCGGCCGGGCCAACCGTTCCCTGCACTCCGCAGTGAACCGCAGCTGGGAGGAGAAAGTGATGTTGCCGTTTGCGACTCCCGGAGCTCTATATATAATATTATATGATATTATATAATATAATTTATAAAACGGGTGGCTTAAATCAAGCGATCTGATTGGTTCCAAACTGTTGTATATTGAGCGTATACACACAGCTATGACGCCCGTTCAGTTTACAGAGTTAAGCCTAAAAATATGTTGATTGCTAGAGAGGGTGGAAATGTTGTAAAGCAATAGGCACAGATAGTAGGCTAAATTGCCGGCGAACCAAGCTACCGTCTCTAGCCTAGCCTTCTCTCTGAAGGACGCTACAGTGTGTTGCATAGCAACCACCGTACACTTTGCAGGCAGCCAGGAGGGACTTTTTTGTATTTGTTAAAAAAAAAGCTTTTCCGACTTTCTCGCTTTTTCAAAATTGAGGGTGTCTATGACTTTCATTTCGCCATACTTACGTAACCGTTTTATAAAAGCAATAGATCACTTCAGTCAGTGGTATATGTTCATTATACCACAGTGAAGGGGGTCGCCGCCCCTCCGCTGCGCGTCGGGACGGACAACACCCCTTAACTGTGGTATAATGAGCGTATACCACAGCCTGTCGTGATCTATTGCTTAAATATAAATATCTATATAATATAATATATACGATATATATAATATCACGGCACAAAGCTGTGTGCGCCTCCGGATTATATTATTAACCCATAAACGACGGGCATTCCGACATCTCTCCCTCTTCCAAAACAGGTAAAGACATGCAATGGTGGTTATCTCGGCCATGGTTGATGAGACTGAATTGGCATGAAGGACTGTTGGCAGGAAAAACGATCCACGACAAAATTCGCTCCCCAACAAAATTCCCCTGACATAACTGCACACATAACTGCACAGCGACAGATTATGATTTGTCGCTCAGCAAAACTTTGGCGACAGCGCGACCAGGCGAAAAATGTGTCTTTTGGTGTGAACACAGTAAGACTACTGCTGCTGTCCTGCTGCAGGACACAGCGTGAGCTGCCTCGTTTGAATGAACAACCGAGAAAGGCAATCTGTGCTTTGAAAATATAACAGGAGATGTTTCAAATCCAAACTGAAGACGTACTGTTAAGGCCTGATTATGGTTCCACGTTGACGCAACACGAGGGGGTTTACGGACCCATTACGTCCTTGCAAACCCTCCTTGTGTCCACCGCAAGGGCCTAACATGTGCCTCCCAAAAATGTTAACACTGCGTTGAGGTGACGCAGCAGCAAGGGCTGTGAATGGTCCACTCACTAAAACCCGATGCAGAACCAAAACAAGTTCACGACTGCGTCTGCGTGGTGACTGCGTCGCGCCGACGTGGAACCATAACCGAGCCTTTAGTGTTTGTGTTTGCACGCTCTCTATGAAGTGTTTACATCCTCCATGCTGGGACGTGTCTGAGAGTCCTACCGTCGACCCGTCTCCAGGACACGCGGTAGGCCGTGGCACCCTGCACCCCCACCCAGGACACCCGGATGACCTCTCCGTGGGGCTCCTGCACCTGCAGGGAGGTCACCGTCCCCACCGCCAGCTGGTCCGTCTCTGCACAAGAACTCACGTTAGGCCTCCGTCCAGCGGGGACTCACAACGTCATGCTCCTCCCGCGGTGCACGCCGTGCGGCGATCATCTCGGACACGCTAACGTCTGAACCTCAAACCAAGGAACAAACCAATGCCAATTCAGCTGGAGGGGGTCAGGGGTCAGCCGTACCTGTCCGGACGTTGAGCGAGACGGGGTTCCCCTCTCGAGAGCCGGCCAGCGTGTACACAGACACCCTGTAGGCCGAGTCCGCCTGCAGCCCGTCGATGGAGAAGGAGGTGGTGTTGGCAGACACACTACGCGTGACCTCCACCCCTGCATGAAGACACACACAGGAAAAGACCTTGGTAAGCTGCGAACACTGTAACCTATGTACTGTAACCTATGATCACTGTAAGTTATGATCACTGTAACCCCGCCCCCCCCGTCAACGGGGTAAGTAAGCAGCGGCGGTTTTAGGCACAGGCGAAAAACGAGACACACGAGAAAGAAAATGAGCCGTGCATTTTCTATTATCGAAATACCCCCCCCCACCCCGTCAACAAATCCGCCACACATTGCTACCTGGTCTGTGGGAAACACTGATCACTGTAACCTCTGTTCATAACCTATGATAACTGTAATCTCTGTACTGTAACCTCAGTACAACCCATCAGGACAGGACATACCGTTGTCACGGCGCCAGACCACCCTGTATCCCGTCGCCCGGGAGTACGGCGCCCAGGAGATGCGTATCCTCTGCGACGAGGCCTCGACCACGCGGAGGCCGGACACGCCCCCGGCGTTGGCGTTGGTGCGGGCGGACAGCGTGGCCGCCTCCCCCACGCGCTGCCCCACCACCGCCGCCACGCCCACCACCAGCGGCTCGTCAGGCTGGAGGCCCTCGATGGTGAAGGTCGTTACCTCCGAACCGAGGACCCGGACCTGCTCCTCATCTACACAGGGGTCAGAGGTCAGCCTGCTCCTCATCTACACAGGGGTCAGAGGTCAGCCTGCTCCTCATCTGCACAGGGGTCAGAGGTCAGACCTCAAGAGGAACCTGCTCCTCATCTACAGGAGGAGGTCAGGACCTGCTCCTCTTCTACAGGAGGTCAGAGCCTGTTCCTCGAAGGAGGAGGTCAGGACCTGCTCCTCTTCTACAGGAGGTCAGAGCCTGTTCCTCGAAGGAGAAGGTCAGGACCTGCTCCTCACAGGAGAAGGTCAGAACCTGCTCCTCACAGGAGGAGGAGGTCAGAACCTGCTCCTCACAGGAGGAGTTCAGAGCCTCAGGAGGAAACTCATCCACAAGCCAGGGACCTCGTGCTGATGGGACTTGAGTGGAAGATGGAGAGAAGATAGAGGGAGAGGAAGTGAAGATGAAGGACGAGGAAGGGTGATGAGGGAAGAGGAAGGAAGATGGAGATGAAAGATGGAGATTTTGACTGGCATAGGCGGGGAGGAGAGAAGTGAAGGGCTTTATATTCAACATTAAAACAAGATGATTCAATGCATTTCATGTTAGATACATAAAACAAAAATGTGGATGTAAAAACAATAGACATGTCTGTATACTCATTTACTTGTACACACATATCTGGAGTTCTGTTCACATCTAAATTTAACATGGAAGAAGCGACTCACTGTTGCCTTGTCTCCACGTAACTCGGTAACCTGTTGCCCCGGTAACAACCAGCCAGCCAATACGCATCCTCCGACTGTTTAGATGAATCACTCTGAGATCACTGATCCTCCCAACACCTTGCTCTGAAACGAAGACAGAGAGATGTGAGGATGACACAGAGTTGGTGTTGTGGTGCGTACTTTGGAGCACTGTATTTCTGGGGCTGCTCAAGTTGCCTTCTGAGACTAATCAGGGACAAAAGAATGATAACATGTGAGTCTTTCTTCTGTGTATTTATTTGTGTGTGTTTGTATTTGTGTGTGTGTGTGTGTGTGTATGTGTGTATTTGTGTGTGTGTTTGTATATGTGTGTGTGTGTGTATTTGTGTGTCTGTGTGTGTGTATACGTGTGTTTGTATTTGTGTATTAAACATGGTTTCTCCCAGACATGTTTACAACGTCCTGTAAACACAGTGGTCTCTCCAGTCTAATGCAGAACAGAGGAACCAATGTGGACTCCTCCGCCAGCACCATAGGAACTCGCTCAGACGTGACTCCCCAGAGTACCAGGCTGGGTTCCTCCGCCGAGAGAACCAGGCTCAGACGTGATCAGACCCAGAGGAACCAGGCTCAGACGTGATCAGACCCAGAGGAACCAGGCTCAGACGTGATCAGACCCAGAGGAACCAGGCTCAGACGTGATCAGACCCAGAGGAACCAGGCTCAGACGTGATCAGACCCAGAGGAACCAGGCTCAGACGTGATCAGACCCAGAGGAACCAGGCTCAGACGTGATCAGACCCAGAGGAACCAGGCTCAGACGTGATCAGACCCAGAGGAACCAGGCTCAGACGTGATCAGACCCAGAGGAACCAGGCTGGGTTCCCCATCACACTAGGAGGACCAGAAGGTCGGCTCGCCTGGTTTGATGAGGACGGTGACGGGGTCCCCCTCCCGACCCCCCACCAGGGCGGTGACCGTCACCACGTAAGACCTGCCCGGGATCAGCTCCCGGAGGTCAAGGGTCGTCTGGTTTCCAGGGAGGATGTGGGTGTCATCGGCCCCCCCTGTGGAGATAGATAGATAGATAAATATATAGACAGACAGACAGACAGACAGACAGACAGACAGACAGACAGACAGACAGACAGACAGACAGACAGACAATACTATAGATAGATAGATAGATAGATAGATAGATAGATAGATAGATAGATAGATAGATAGATAGATAGATAGATAATACTATAGATAGATAGATAGATAGATAGATAGATAGATAGATAGATAATACTATAGATAGATAGATAGATAGATAGATAGATAATACTATAGATAGATAGATAGATAGATAGATAGATAATACTATAGATAGATAGATAGAGATAGATAGATAATACTATAGATAGATAGATAATACTATAGATAGATAGATAGATAATACTATAGATAGATAGATAGATAATACTATAGATAGATAGATAGATAGATAGATAGATAGAGAGAGAGAGAGAGAGAGAGAGAGAGAGAGAGAGAGAGAGAGAGAGAGAGAGAGAGAGAGAGAGAGAGAGAGAGAGAGAGATAGATAGATAGATAGATAGATAGATAATACTATAGATAGATAGATAGATAGATAGATAGATAGATAGATAAAACAGTTGATAGATGGAGTGATTGAGAGATGGTACCGTCTGAGTTGACCACCAGGAGGCGGTACTGGGTGGCTCCAGCCACCCCGGTCCAGCCCAGCCTCACGGTGCTGCCCAGGTACTCCACCACCCGCAGGTTCGATACCCGGCCCACCGGCTGGTCCACTGCCGTCCGCCCGACGGAGGAGAGGAGGACGGGGAAGAAATGACAGCAACATTCAGTCAATACCCACGGAAAACCACTTGTGATTCACCCATACACTCTCCCAGTCCTCATTCATTCACTCCCCCAGTCCTCATTCATTCATTCACTCCCCCGGTCGTCATTCCCCTGGACGTCATTCATTCATTCACTCCCCTGGTCCCCATCCATTCATTCTCCCCCCCGGTCCTCATCCATTCATTTATTCATTCCCCCTGGTCCTCATCCATTCCCCCCCTGGTCCTCATCCATTCATCCATTCATTCATTCATTCATTCCTCCCCGGTGCTCACCGGCGGCGGAGGTGGAGGCGGGCGTGGCCTCCTCGCGGCCGTCGTACAGGGTGTACAGGGTGACCAGGTACTCGGTGCCGGGCTGCAGGCCTGACAGCAGGAACCTGGTGGTGGTCTTAGGGAAGGACTGGCTCTGCACGGCGCCTCCTACAGGGACAGAACACACACTGTAGACAGAGACCAGACGCAGGCCGCCCAGAGACAAGGGCTCACGGCTCAGAGAGACAGAGAGAGAGAGAGAGTGTGTGTGTGCACGCGAGTGTGTGTGTAGCCCCTGTGTGTCTGTTTTCACCCGTGCGTGTGGTGTGTGCACGCATTTGTGTGTGAGTGTGTTTGCATGCCTTTATGTGTGTGTGTGTGTGTTTGCATGCCTTTATGTGTGTTTGTGTGTGTGTGTGTGTGTATACCTGCCTCTATGTGTGTGTCTGTCTGTGTGTTAGTGTGTGTGTGTATACCTGCCTCTATGTGTGTGTCTGTCTGTGTGTTAGTGTGTGTGTGTGTGTTAGTGTGTGTGTGCGTGTGTGTTAGTGTGTGTGTGTGCGTGTGTGTGCAGGTCGACTGCAGTGCAGGCAGGTGCATGGCCGTGAGCCTGGGCGTGTGCGTAGACTAGCGTGTGCGTGTTGCCGCGGTGCAGCGTGTGTCCTGGTATGTCCCCACCCTGGCCCTGCCTCCACTCCAGGCGGTAGCCTCTGGACGCCTGGATGAGGTTCCACAGCAGGCGGATGGCGGAGGGGCTGGAGGGCTCTGCCCTGAGAACCTGCTGCTCCTGCCGCTCTGGGGGCCACAGGAAGAACGGCAGCAGTTTAGCAGATCAATTACACAAAGACACTTACGAGTGCGATTGAGAGCGATCAAAATCAGAGCCATCCAAATTAGTTTCTAAATAAAACATGCTCGGAATCGTATAACTTCAATGCGCAAATATTGGAAGGGAGGGAGGGGAGGTAGGGGCCGCCAGTGGGAGGGAGAAAACGGGTTGGAGGGAGGGAGGAAGAGGGGTAAAATGTTTATTGCTATGTTTTGCTTTCTTCTGTGAATTTGCAATAAAAAACAATTGGTTCACAAAATAAAATAAAATATTTCCAAATCATCTCCCATACATTCCTTGTGAATACGAGCTACTGTCATTACTTTGCTCAGTTAAGCGCTCAAATGCTTGCAGATGTGTTTGCATTGATGTTGAAAGGATGACATTACAGGCTGCTTGATGGGCCGGAGTTTCCCCTGTTTGTCTCTCCCCACTCCCGCCCACACACAACAGCCTCGGGCTGCTGTCTGACATACATCGTGTCTGGGATCAAACATTGCTTTTTCTCAACCTCCAAATCACTCGCCACCCAGAAACCAGCGGATAACTCCTTCCAGTGTCCGTGTAGATGCCTCCAGCAGTAGAAGCTCAGATACCTCCTCAAAGGGGGGTACTCTCATCTTCAGATGAGACATGCCCTTGCATGTGTCTATAAATGTCCTTTTTGTCACAAACGTATTCATTCTCTACTTTGGGACAGCGTTTCCTAAAGCATGGCCACCTCTGGCCCTCTCTTCTATGTGCATCATGATGAGGTCCAAACATCAACCGGGAGTTGTATACAGCGCCTGTAAACATACCGACTCCAGGACGGGGACGGGGACTGTAGCCTCTGGCCGCCAGCTCAGTTGTTTTCCAGTGACTCAGACACAACTCAACTAAACCACTGAAGTTAAAAGCCTCTCTTTGGCATCAGTCACAAAGGAAAGGCCTGAGTGTGTGATGAGTGTGTGTGTGTCTGCTTAATGAGTGTGTTCGCGGGTGTGGTTGGAATGTTTCCTAAACAGAGCAAAACAGTAACATGTAGGCTCTATGCCTCTTCCCCTCCTCCTGTCAACCTGCCCAGACCCTCAGCCTAACCCTGTCCTGACAGCTAAGCACTGCTCAAAGACCAGCTTTAACACGTATTGTTCGATAAAAGGATGGAGGATTTGTATTTTCTTCCATACAACGTGTGTGTTTGGGTGTGTGTGTGGCTGTGGGTGTGTGCGTCTGGGTGTGTGTGTGGGTGTGGCTGTGGGTGTGTGCGTCTGGGTGTGTGTGTGTGTGTGTGCGTGTGTGTGTGCATTTATAGCAGGCTGCAGCAGCGTAATTGGCCACCTGGAGGGTTGAAGAATGACTGAATCCGTGAGGGATTAAAGTAAAGGAAGAAAATGATTAGTTATTAGCTAAATCAACACAGATGTTTTGGTTCTGTGGTCCCTGGTAGGGGCCCTCGTGGGCACCGGGGCCCCACAGCTCAGAGACGGCTGACGACTGGCTCCTAGCCTCTTCAAACAAAACAAGCCTCTGCTGTGTTAAAGGCTCAGGGTGCGGTTCAGCGAGAGTGGGTTTATTACCCGGTAGTACTGGAGTGGGGATCATCAGCAGCACGTCAGACAGGTCATGACTCATGCATCATAATATTCACTTTAGTGTAGATCCTCAGTTGAATGGCGTATGCTTGATGTTACTACAACAATCATTTCCTTTATCAGAAATATTAGATAAAGATAAAACGGGTAGTTCCTTTAAAGGTAGTTCCTTTATAGAGCTTTTTGTGCTTGTCGATTATATTCATGAAATCATCATCATCATCATCATCAACATCATCATTATCATCATCAGAAAAAACCTCTGGTACAATACAGAACCAGCACTAGCTTGAGGGCTAGCTGTAATCAACCTACATCTCCCAGAACCAGTTCAGTACCAGTAGCAGTTCAGCAGCACTACCAGTTCATTACCAGTATCAGTTCAGCAGCACTACCAGTTCATTACCAGTATCAGTTCATAGCCAGTACCAGCTAGCTATACCGTACCTATCTTGAACCTGGCGGTGGCGGCGGGCCCCTCGGTGCTGGTCTGGTAGAGCGGGATCACCGTGACGATGTACTCCGTGTCGGGGGTCAGGCCGGTCAGAGAGTGGGACTCCCGGCTCCCCGCCACCTCCACCGTGTCCACAGCCCGGCCTGCAGGGAGGAGGAGGAGGAGGAGGAGGAGGAGGGATGCACCACAGGGGAAACACAAACAGAAAAAACAAACAGATAAACAAGAAAAACCTTCTTTAGATTATATTGATGCCAACAATAAACCAAGACATCAATGGAAACCCTAACAAAATCAAAACATATGCTGCCGCAGATTTCTGCTAATCGGAGACAGCTTGCAGTGCCTCCTGTTTGGCCAGAGGGGGTGCTGTGGTTTGTTCTGAGTGCTGCGTTACCAGTGAACGGCCCCCACACCAGACGGTAGACCCGGACCCCGGACACGCCCCTCCACCGCACGCGCACACTGCTCTCCGACTCCGTGTCCACCACCAGCTGCTGCACTGGCTCCAGACGCACTGACACACACGCACACGCGCACGCGCACACACACACACACACACACACACACACACACACACACACACACACACAGTAATAAAAATAGTTATTCAGCTCGAAAGCATTTGTTTGTATTTATGTACATGTATTTATATGCAAGAAGTCACCATGTTGTATTATGATGGTGAGTGTCAGTGGCCAGCATGGTGTTGCTATAGCGGGGGGTTGCTATAGCATGGTGTTGCTGTAGCATGGTGTTGCTGTAGCATGGTGTTGCTATAGCGGGGGGTTGCTATAGCATGGTGTTGCTGTAGCATGGTGTTGCTGTAGCATGGTGTTGCTATAGCATGGTGTTGCTGTAGCATGGTGTTGCTATAGCGGGGGGTTGCTGTAGCATGGTGTTGCTATAGCGGGGGGTTGCTGTAGCATGGTGTTGCTGTAGCATGGTGTTGCTGTAGCATGGTGTTGCTATAGCGGGGGGTTGCTGTAGCATGGTGTTGCTATAGCGGGGGGTTGCTGTAGCATGGTGTTGCTGTAGCATGGTGTTGCTGTAGCATGGTGTTGCTATAGCGGGGGGTTGCTATAGCATGGTGTTGCTGTAGCATGGTGTTGCTATAGCGGGGGGTTGCTGTAGCATGGTGTTGCTGTAGCATGGTGTTGCTATAGCGGGGGGTTGCTATAGCGGGGGGTTGCTGTAGCATGGTGTTGCTGTAGCATGGTGTTGCTGTAGCATGGTGTTGCTGTAGCATGGTGTTGCTGTAGCATGGTGTTGCTATAGCGGGGGGTTGCTATAGCATGGTGTTGCTGTAGCATGGTGTTGCTGTAGCATGGTGTTGCTATAGCGGGGGGTTGCTGTAGCATGGTGTTGCTATAGCGGGGGGTTGCTATAGCATGGTGTTGCTGTAGCATGGTGTTGCTGTAGCATGGTGTTGCTATGGCATGGTGTTGCTGTAGCATGGTGTTGCTATAGCGGGGGGTTGCTGTAGCATGGTGTTGCTATAGCATGGTGTTGCTGTAGCATGGTGTTGCTATAGCGGGGGGTTGCTGTAGCATGGTGTTGCTGTAGCATGGTGTTGCTGTAGCATGGTGTTGCTATAGCGGGGGGTTGCTGTAGCATGGTGTTGCTGTAGCATGGTGTTGCTGTAGCATGGTGTTGCTGTAGCATGGTGTTGCTGTAGCATGGTGTTGCTATGGCATGGTGTTGCTATAGCGGGGGGTTGCTGTAGCATGGTGTTGCTGTAGCATGGTGTTGCTATAGCGGGGGGTTGCTGTAGCATGGTGTTGCTATAGCGGGGGGTTGCTGTAGCATGGTGTTGCTGTAGCATGGTGTTGCTGTAGCATGGTGTTGCTATAGCGGGGGGTTGCTATAGCATGGTGTTGCTGTAGCATGGTGTTGCTATAGCGGGGGGTTGCTGTAGCATGGTGTTGCTATAGCATGGTGTTGCTGTAGCATGGTGTTGCTATAGCGGGGGGTTGCTGTAGCATGGTGTTGCTGTAGCATGGTGTTGCTGTAGCATGGTGTTGCTATAGCGGGGGGTTGCTATAGCATGGTGTTGCTGTAGCATGGTGTTGCTATAGCGGGGGGTTGCTGTAGCATGGTGTTGCTGTAGCATGGTGTTGCTATAGCGGGGGGTTGCTGTAGCATGGTGTTGCTATAGCGGGGGGTTGCTATAGCATGGTGTTGCTGTAGCATGGTGTTGCTATGGCATGGTGTTGCTATAGCGGGGGGTTGCTATAGCATGGTGTTGCTGTAGCATGGTGTTGCTATAGCGGGGGGTTGCTATAACATGGTGTTGCTGTAGCATGGTGTTGCTGTAGCATGGTGTTGCTGTAGCGGGGGGTTGCTGTAGCATGGTGTTGCTATAGCATGGTGTTGCTATAGCGGGGGGTTGCTGTAGCATGGTGTTGCTGTAGCATGGTGTTGCTGTAGCATGGTGTTGCTGTAGCGGGGGGTTGCTATAGCATGGTGTTGCTATGGCGGGGGGTTGCTATAGCGGGGGGTTGCTATAGCATGGTGTTGCTATAGCGGGGGGTTGCTATAGCGGGGGGTTGCTATAGTGTGGTGTTGCTGTAGCATGGTGTTGCGTGCCTCCAGAGGGAGGGGGGGGGGGGGGGGTACTCACGGGTGCGGGCGGTGAGGGTGGACGGCTGGGCAGCGTTGCGTGCAAACAGCGGGTAGAGGCTGAGGGCGTACTCTGTGTCAGGCTGCAGCCCCTCCAGGGTGGTAGAGGAGGCGTCCGCGGGAAGGGTGAGCTCCAGCAGCTTGCTGGAGGCCTGACCTGCTCAGAGACCAGAGACACAAGAGTTAGCACCACGCTGGAGGCCTGACCTGCTCAGAGACCAGAGACACAAGAGTTAGCACCACGCTGGAGGCCTGACCTGCTCAGAGACCAGAGACACAAGAGTTAGCACCACGCGGTTCTTTTAGCTAGCCAAACACTGACTTATTCTGTTACTTTTAGAAGACAGGAGGAGGTGGAGGTCAATGAGGATAATAATGAAAAAACGACCACACAGAATGGTTTACGGGACACGATTCACTGCTCACTACCACTTCACCCTTCACGTTAGAACTTGTTGACTACTGAACACGAGCTGGCAACTGAGACCAGAAAAATGCTGCCTCAGGCAACGCAGGGAACTAAACCTGAAGGCCGGCTAAAAGAACGAATCTGTAGCCATATCTCTGTATCTCGCTCTGTCTAGCTCGGTTTGATCTGGCACCTGGCAGCTGCAACAGAGTCCAGGTGAGGACATCGCTACGCTCATTACTAAATATACATCTGGATGTTCTGACCTGTACTCCTAACACAGCCCAGAGCTGCCTGAGTCCAGGGGCCACTGCTCCTGCACCCCCAGAAATCCCATTTGGGGCTTTAGTGGTTTGGCTGTAAATCCAACCCCTGAGGGGAGCTTTTGATTGGTGAGTCATGGCATTGGCATCCAGACGTTCAGGCCGCCACACCCTGTCTGTCACACGCCTTGGGAGAGCTTCACCTCAGGTGTCCTGCTCTAGTTGTGAGGATCAGCGATGACAGGATGGGCTGAACATTGCAGGTAATATCAGAGGTAATATCAGGTACTAAATTACCTGATGGCAGCCAGGCCCTCAGGACATTAATTTCATTTCATTCATTTTTATTACATGCATTATAAACTTGGCAACAGCCTTTGAATCATTACCTCCATCTATCCACTACAGTGTATAATGACATGCTCAATGTTGTGTCATACTGGATTTAGGGACTACTGGATTGGGTGAAGTTAGGGACCACTGAATTGGGTGAAGTTAGGGACCACTGGATTGGGTGTAGTTATGGACCACTGGATTGGGTGTAGTTAGGGACCACTGGATTGGCTGTTGTTTAGGCTGTTGTCAGGATGAATCCCTGAGCATTTCTCAGAGAGGAGAACTGGACTGGTTTCTCGTCAATGTGCAGACGATGTATCAAAGGGGGGGGGGGGGGGATGTGTGGTTCGGACCTCGCGGGCCGTAGGTCAGCCTGTACCCCTGGAAGGAGGTGGAGGGGCGCTCCCAGGCCAGAGACAGAGAGAAGAACCCGGCCTGGATCAGGCGCAGACTGGAAGCCCCGGGCAAGGACCCTGGGGAGACAGGAGCACACCATGAGCAGAATGTCTTCTCCCTCCATTCATCTGTCTGGGTCAACATACATGACATCATTGATACGTGTACATCTGTCCACCAGGAGGCAGTTTTACTGTCCGAGAGGAGACCTGAAGAACCTCAGAGCAGCAGCCCCTATGCCGCGGTGCTGCTCCACTCACTGGTGCGCTGCTTGGCGGACGTGGACTCGCCCACGCTGTTGGGGTACTGGGCGATGACCGTCACCAGGTAGTCCGTCCCCGACCGCAGCTCCCGGGCCGTGAAGGACCGCTGGCTCGCCAACACCGTCTCCTGCCAGACCAAATGCAACCGTTGAGCTAGGCAGGGCAAGGAAGTTCCAGAGGAACCATCCAGCGAGGTGCCAAAGATAATCATTCTTCATGCCCATCCTGCTTTGTCTCGACTCTGGCTGCCAACACCTACTCTGAGGAGGAAATGAGGACCCGCCCTTCAGACGTGTTCATACTCATACATACGTGTTCACGCCCGATCCTTGTTTTCTTCCACTGAGCTCACCTCACCTCTCATGCACCTGCTGCCGCTAGCTCTCCATCTAGATACCAGGGCTATACCGCCAAGCGGCATCCCAAGAACCCACCTGACGTAAGTCTGCAGTGATTGGCTGTCCCAGGCCGGACAGAGGCGTGTACTGGACCACGTAGCCACTCACGGGCCCCCCAGCCGGACTCCAGCGGAACCTCAGCGAATCAGAGGTCTGGCTCACGAACTGGATGTTGGACGGACCGGAGAAGGCCTCTGTGGAGAGAGGGATGACAACCAGGACAACGTCAGGAGGAGGACGACCACCTGTCTGTCTCTCTAGGACAACACGAGGAGGAGGACGACCACCTGTCTGTCTCTCTAGGACAACACGAGGAGGAGGACGACCACCTGTCTGTCTCTCTAGGACAACACGAGGAGGAGGACGACCACCTGTCTGTCTCTCTAGGACAACACAAGGAGGAGGACGACCACCTGTCTCTCTGTCCGTGTACACAGTGCATACTGAGCTTCTAGCGGGGGCCTCTAGCGGAGGCCTCATCGGGTGCTAGCGTGCAGATGTGCGGTGGACTGTACCGTCGCTGGCGTACACGCCCCCGGCGCTGGCGCAGATCCGCGGGCCCACCAGGGGCAGCAGCGTGTTCAGCAGCTTGAACTCGCCCACGAAGGAGGTGAAGTCACGCCGCGGCTCCGAGGCGATCAGCGCCAGCTCACTCCGGTCGGCGCTCTTCACACCTGGGGGGGAGACAGGTGGGACAGCGGGCTTCAGAGAGGGACAGTGAATGTAGAAAGGCGAGAGGGTCTGGTCAGAGCCCAAAGGCAGAGGGTCTGGTCAGAGCCCAAAGGCGAGAGGGTCTGGTCAGAGCCCAAAGGCAGAGGGTCTGGTCAGAGCCCAAACGGAGACACCTACCAACTGCAAACACGACGACCCCCTGGCTCCGCAGCCTCTGGGCAGGCTCCTGCACGCTGTCCTGGGACTTCCCGTCAGTGATCAGGATGACGATCTGAACAGGAAACAGCATGGCCCCAGACAGGAAGTGGAGGTGAGTACAGGAAGTTTGGAGAGCATTCTGGTAAACAGAGATCTGAAGACTTGTTTTAATTGAAGCAAAAATCAATCAAAAGCCCACTGAATCCCCCCTTGTGTACTGTCCATGAAAACCATATGGCCATATTTGACTAGGCTGAGGTTTAATAAAGTACTGTAACATGTGAGGCTGAGGTTGACCTCTCACCTTGGGGACGTCCCGACTGGTCGCGGGGTTGAAGAAGTTGTCAGCGAGGAACTTGAGGCCGGCCCCAGTCCGGGTGTTCCCACCCTTGTAGGTGAGGTTTTCCAGAGCCTGGAGCAGCTCCGTGCCGTTCAGGTAGGTGGTGAACGTGAACTCCACCCTGGTTCACAACAACAACAAGCTGGTGACCGTACCTCCTGAGCATGATGAACGTGTGACTGGAGTCATGCTAGCAGACCAGTCACAGGACTGGAGTCAAAAGATCCCCTATTTATCAGCTGGTGCCACATAGATGGACCACTATACATAGGTGGTGAACGTGAACTCCACCCTGGTTCACAACAACAACAAGCTGGTGACCGTACCTCCTGAGCATGATGAACGTGTGACTGGAGTCATGCTAGCAGACCAGTCACAGGACTGGAGTCAAAAGATCCCCTATTTATCAGCTGGTGCCACATAGATGGACCATTACAAGCCCTGTAGTGACATCACACGTGGGAGTGTCCATCCAGATGTATGGACAGATCCATCAGCCTACTAGTTCCAACTGGTAGGCTAAAGCGCGCTGCACAGTCGCGCATGAGAGAACGCGCGAGCCACGCATTAGGCAAAATTGCGGTCACGTGACGGTCACGTGCCCCGCGCATGGGCTGTCGCACCGCCCTTTTTAAGGCGCGTCTGATGGCTCGGATCCGCTCGATTTTTGTCACTTGAGAAACCACAGAGAGGAAGAATGGATGATTTCGAAGGAAGAGTTGCTGAGCAAGTGCGCCTCTACAGGAGTCTGTATGATACGGATCCGATGATATCAGATCCGATGTGACACTATACATGGACAGTCACATGAACACGGCTGATTTGCAATGTTTGCAATGTCCGATTTTTCTCTACTCTATTTTTTTTCAACGATTACAAAAACGTTGTCTAAGCACAGGTGGTATGTGTCTGGTGATCATACTGGCTATAGGATCTATAACTACTGGCCCATCAACTATTGTAATGTAATGTGGCCTCCGTAATAGCAGATTTAATATTGACTACGCCACTCTCGATTACAAGGGTGAGAGAGTCTGGTGATCATACTGGCTATAGAATCTATAACTACTGTCCTGTGTGTACTGTACTGTGAGAATGCTCTGTTCAGGAGAAGACTGCACGTACTGGCGTGTCTCAGATCCGCAACTATATATGCTTGTGGGCGTGGGCGTGAACTCACGTACGGAAAATTGTGTACGGGCGGGCAATACGCGACTGTGCAAAGCGCTTAAGCTTTAGAGAAGATACTATATGGCTTTGTAAAGTGCTTTGCTGCTTTGCTGGATTGCAAGCTTGTACGGCGGAATCCATTCATTGCATAGACATTGTAGACTACTTTTTCTGATTATTCTACATTTGACTGCTGTTATTGGGGTGTGCTTTGCTGGATTGCGAGAATGTATGGCAGAATCCATTCATTGCATACCAGTCATCACCTGCTAATGCATGTTGTGTGTTGCATATGTGTTATGTCCAGTGTACCTTGTTGCATACTACAGCTTAACCGCCAGAAGCAGATCGGCTCCCCCTATTAAGTCTGGGTTCTGCTCAAGGTTTCTTCCATGACTATGGGAGTTTTTCCTTGCCACTATTGCCATATGGCGTGCTTTAAGGGTTAAGGGTTAAGGGTTAAGGGTTAAGGCTGCCAGTCTTCTGGTTGTTGTGTTCCTTAAACCTCTGTATATTATTATTATTCTCTCCTTTATTATTGTGTTAAATGTTCCTTATTGTGTTAAATGTTCCAAATGTGAAGCACTTTGAGCTGCATTCTGCGTATGAAAGGTGCTATACAAATAAAGCTTATTACTATTATTATTATTATTATTATTTGTACCAACTGGTAGGCTAAGCTACAGAGAATAAGCTACAGAGAAGACCTGACCTGGCCTGTAATGGTGAATCAACATCTAACCTGGTGGTAAAATAGTGGCCCTTTACATTTAGATTTATCTTTACACCTTTACATTTTCATTTACCTCGAGGTGTCGCTGTACTGCACGGCCCCAAAGCGGACTCCTGACGGGCCCACGTTGCTGGAGAAAGGCCTGGCCACGCCCACCATGAAGCCCCGCACCTGCAGGAAGTTGAGCTTGCCGATGCTGGAGGATCCGTCGACCAGGAAGACGATGTCTGCTGCCTGAGCGTCATCACACCTGCCTGGGTAGGGTTAGGGTTAGAGTTAGGGTTAGTTATCACACCTGCCTGGGTAGGGTTAGGGTTAGAGTTAGGGTTAGTTATCACACCTGCCTGGATAGGGTTAGGGTTAGAGTTAGGGTTAGTTATCACACCTGCCTGGATAGGGTTAGGGTTAGAGTTAGGGTTAGTTATCACACCTGCCTGGATAGGGTTAGGGTTAGAGTTAGGGTTAGTTATCACACCTGCCTGGGTAGGGTTAGGGTTAGAGTTAGGGTTAGTTATCACACCTGCCTGGATAGGGTTAGGGTTAGAGTTAGGGTTAGTTATCACACCTGCCTGGATAGGGTTAGGGTTAGAGTTAGGGTTAGTTATCACACCTGCCTGGATAGGGTTTGGGTTAGAGTTAGGGTTAGGTTTAGAGTTAGAGTTAGGGTAAGGGTTAGGGTTAGAGTTAGGCTAAGTTATCACACCTGCCTGGATAGGGTTTGGGTTAGAGTTAGGGTTAGGTTTAGAGTTAGAGTTAGGGTAAGGGTTTGGGTTAGAGTTAGGCTAAGTTATCACACCTGCCTGGATAGGGTTAGGGTTAGATACACAGAGACTCAGAACACAACGCATGATTATACAGCGCTGGAAGGATTGTAATTATATTCTTACCCTGAGCCCCAGCCTGGTTTACAGATGACAGTAGGACCGCCACAGGCAGAAACCAGCCCCACATCTTTACTACCTGGCAACAGACGAACAGGTTTAGACACACAGTGACATTTAAACCTTTAGCACTTTTATTGTGAAAATGAAAGGGGAAAAGTATTCCCCACTCTCACTGGATTGGATTCCCCACTGTTTGGATTCAAATTAAATCACCAAAGCGTATAATGCTGAAGAAAAAGAGGACGAGGTTAACATGTACTAGCAGGCTTGGCATTTGGCAACAACAATATAACATAACTATAAACATGTTTTGTTCATCTTCATGCAAAGCCTGTAACATGCAGCAGGCTGGCATGTCTGGTGCCTTAGCACAAACAACCCCTGCAGGATCACTTCCTCCTGACTGAGGTTTGTCTTTCTAACCGATCTGATTAGTGGTAAGATTCTTCTGCCATATTTCTTCTGTGTCTGTCATCGTTGTAAAATGTAGAGAAACATTGGTCAGAACCACTTGTTTACTGGTTGAGTGTTCAGACAGTGCCACTGCTTCTGTCATTCATTCAGGAGACGCGGTGGAACAAAGCTATGTTCTTGTTCAGGGACCTGGAGGGCTTACGTTCTGAGACCAGAGATAATCCGGTCCCTGGACTACAATTACACTCCACTTGAGGAGCTTCAGTTCCTCTCACAGCGCCTCACACCGGAACTTGGACCTCCAGAGACTGGCAGGTGAGGCTCATGGGAGGCAGTGTGGCCTATGGCGGGGTGTGACCTACATCCAGAGCTCTGATGGTGCAGTATCATGTCCTCCGTAGATATGTAATATAAAATGATCTGTCAGTAAACGTGTTAATTACAAAACGTTTGAATCAAGTCATTTATAGACATGTTTATTTCCTTCAGAAGTTGATTTACTCTTGGGTTTGGAAGCACCGTAGAGAGACGGCACACAAACTAACAAAGACCAGACTTGGCCCCTCTCACATCGATGGAGCAGGCGGACATCTGAGGAGCATCTTTGTGTGAAAGCATCTTGAGTTTAATACGACCATTCCCACGCTACACTGAGCATCCACTTCAGCTTCCTGCAACGTGACTGTTTGTTCTTCAAAGGAGATACTTTTACAAGAAGACATTGTCTATTACTTTAAAGGTTCCACACATCAAATCTAAAGTCTTTTTGTTGATCGAATCACTGAGATGACTCCAGGTCACTTTGGATTACATGAAGCGTGTGTCTCTGCAGATTGCAGACAGACACACAGCCTACTGTCGCATGTGGCTTTAATTCCTCTGGGAACGCCGAGATGCATGTTGGGGAAGGCGAGCCACAAGAAAAGGACGTTGTGAATACCTTGCAGATGGCACATCACACGGCAATCCAAAATCGGCTTTGATTACCAAGCGACCTTGAGAGAAGGAACTGAAGTTCCCCAAATAGAAGAAGGACAGATGAAGAATGTACAATTATTAGATTTTCGTTTGTTCAAAGCAAGACAAAATGTGACCAAGGAAAGAGAAATCCTCTCAACTTGTGAATGAATCCGAGTTGATCTCCTGAGATCGAGCTGAACTGCTTCTGAGAGTCACTTGGTGCTACTCAGCATAATGCACCTGGAACAGATGTGTGAACATCAACCCTACAAACACTCTCCTTTAATATAATGGTGTCAGGCTTCTAGGAGGGATTTCTATTTCTGAGACAGGAAATGGAGTTCAGTTGGCCCTGTCCCTCGTCTGACTTTGTCCCAAACAAACGCTTCAGAGACTTTTAAAAGCCTACAGCCAGTGGAGATCTGTAAGTGTTTACTGTGCTGCTGTGACTCAAAGGAGCACAGAGCCAAAGTTCCTGCCTGTTGGAACCGCGACACGCAACGCATAAATCACACAAACCATTGTATGTTGACCTTACATTGCCCATGTGAACTGTGAGCCTGAGTCCACCCAGTAATGTTCTTCAATAAACTAAGCTTTCGCCGTTGTCCAGAAATACCTTGCAGGTACTGTGTAGGGCTGTCAACGAATATTCTAAATTCAAATAAATATATTCGAATAGTTTTTAAAAACAGACATTCAAAGGTGAAAATTAATATTTGAATGTGGAAAAACACACGGCAGCCGGTGAATCACTGAATCACTGAATGAAGCCTGCCATATTTGGGACTTTAAATTGCTTGCACAAAACTCTTGATCAGCACTCAGCATTTTTTTATTGTTGTTGTTTATTTAAACCAGTATGCGCAGAGAGAGTGAGGGGGAGTGAGATAGAGTGAGAGAAAAAGAGAGCGAGTGAGTGAGCGAAAGGGAGTGAGCGAGCGAGAGCGAGGTCTGCGATCTTGGCTTATTAGTTAATTTACTTATTTTTGTGTAGGCAATATGTTGTCAAATAAGTTTAAACTTAAATAAACTACCTATACAAGTAGTTATGTCTCGTTGGATTAGTTTGTCCTGTTATTGACGTAATGCGCGTCATTGACATAATGCGCAAATATAGTTATTCGAATATATGAGATTTTTTAGAGCGAACATTCAGTCATTTTTGAGCAATTTTGACAGCCCTAGTACTGTGTTTGTTTGTTATTATCCCCCTGTCGCATGGAAGTGATTCTGTCGACCAATCAACGGACGGCGTGTGTAGCTCAAACTTGCCGGGACCCTTTCCGGCGTCTCAGTACCTCAACGGAGTCGTACTGCGAGACGAGTACGGCTCAACACGGCTCAGTCCGGGTCACGCCCACTTCTGGAGGTGGAAACGCGACCTGTGCTGCACCTTTGCAGACTGAACCGACCCTGCGGTGGAAATGCGCCATTAGTATAGATCCTTAGTGAGGACCCTTAGTGGGGACACTTAGTGAGGACCCTTAGTGAGGACCCTTAGTGGGGACCCTTAGTGGGGACCCTTAGTGAGGACACTTAGTGGGGACCCTTAGTGGGGACCCTGATTCTACCCAGGACCCAGAGTTAGAACCCTCTAAAGCTGTGCAGACAGCATCACCATGGTGATTAAAGTCCTCTCCTCACACTCAGACACTGGCTAGCTCGGTAGAAAAAGAGGTTGATGAGGATGAGGATGATGATGATGCTCCCCAGATGATTACAGCATGCAACATATATTTACCAACAGATTTGAATATGTTAAACTCCCTGGTTAAATATAGTAGTTGAGAAGCGTAACCTTTACTTAGAACATTCCTGGGGGGGCCTCCACACCTTGAAGTGTAAATCATACTCTCTGATGTCCCACTCTCACTCTCACCGAGGAATCTAGCCAATCGCATGGGTTGAAAGGTCAAGGATTCAGAAGGGCAACGCGGCTCAGGGTCAGGGTCAGGGTCAGGGTCAGGGCCAGGGTCAGGGTCAGGGCCAGGGTCAGGGTCAGGGTCAGGGCCAGGGTCAGGGTCAGGGCCAGGGTCAGGGTCAGGGCCAGGGTCAGGCTTCCTCAAGCGATAGAACCAGTAGAAAAATGAAACAAAGAAACAGCGACAACAAGATGAAGGAACATTCAGACATTCAGGCAGCATTCAGGCAGAAGGAAAGCTAACAGAAGCTAAGGGCTAGTGGAGATGCCATTCTCCGGGGGGGTCCTGACCCTGACCCTAGCCCTGTGTGGAGAAGAGTCTGGAGAAGGAGGCTGGCTCGCTCAGCATGGCGTGTCCTGTCACTGTGAATCAGCCTCCTGCACGCTGCTCTGGTGACACAGTGAACAGTTTGGGGAATCTGTTGCTTCCCCAAACTAAGTCTAGTCTGAATGGATGAATGAATAAAATAAATGGAAACAAGATGTCCATTTATACAAGGGTTGTCTTAGTGAGATTACCTCCAAAACAGAAAGATCAATCCAGCCTGTCCAGGTAAGATTGACCCCCAGACCTCTGACCCAGTGGGTCAAATACACCACCTCTCCTCTCAATCCCAAACTAGCATAACGGTAGGCCTAAGACATGTCAGAAAGAGACGGTAGGCCTAAGACATGTCAGATAGAAACGGTAGGCCTAAGCCGTGTGTTATAGACACGGTAGGCCTAAGACATGTCATAGAAACGGTAGGCCTAAGAGATGGGCGATGGAAACAATGTAAATACCAGTAAAGACTAACTGAGGCTATAATAAAGTGGCGCTTATTTCTTGGTAATATTCTAGTCTCTCATATCTGCGTGGGTCATATTAATCAGGGTTTGGAGAACATCGTCGTCATTCATGCGCTGCAGTTAGAAGATGTTTCCCATTACGCACGATACAAAACAACACTTTTCATGTTCTCCAAATGAGTTCAACGCAATATTATACCAAATCACCTGCACGCTGCACCTTTACAAGAGTCTGAATAACGCGTCTCTCTGGTCACCATCTTCGTATTGCCATATTGCGCAATAAGAACTTAAATCCGTCGCAGAACGCACGGCCAGGAGGCGCGTAACGTGAGCCGTTTTAATTCATCTGTTCAGTGTTCTGAGGTGAGCCTAAAACAGGCATTGCACCCAAGAAACGGTGTGGTGATGAATCGGATCGGTTAATAGCGGCAACCTAATTTACAATATGCAAATTATGGTCTGCAAGCCCTACTGAGATTAGAAAGTGGTCCGTTCACTGACATCTACGTGCTAAAGGCACAATATCAAATCTGCAGCCTACAAGTTTAGAATTGCTTGGGACTTACGTCCTTAGGAGATTCCCAGTATTCCCATTATTGCAGCGGGCCTACCTGACGACTCCTACAGTTCTCTGGGTAGCAGCTCCTCTGGACCAAATACTTGTTCACGTCCTCTCCAACCGTTCCACCTGTGGCATGTCCTCTCTCCCTCTCTCTCTTCTTCCTTTACCCCGGTAGGTTCAGCGTAGAAATGTAACCCGGTGATGTCCACCTGTCAGGATGACGTGAGTTACCCGCAGAAATGTCACCCGAATCTTCTGACAGCGTTAATTTAGCGCGTGTAAGTGCAGAACGTGTCTAGTGGTGAGGTAACATGCTGATGATGAATAGCTGAAGCCATTCTGATCCGTGAGGCTCCGTTCCTCCACTTAACTCAGCAACAGCGGAATCGTCCAGACTTGTTGGGATGCCTGAGGGATCATTGGCTCTTCCACTTGGCTTTCGCTTTTTTTTCTCTATTCTTCTTCTTCAAACCTCCTCCCGCTGCCTCCCTCCCTCCCTCCCTTCAAACCTCCTCCTCTCCCTCCCTCCCTTCAAACCTCCCCCTCAGCCTCTGCCTCCCTGCCCCAGCCTCCCCCTCTGCCTCCCTGCCTTCAAACCTCCCCCTCTGCCTTCCCCCCCCCTCTGCCCCAGCCTCCCCCTCTGCCTTCCCCCCCAGCCTCCCCCTCTGCCTCCCTGCCTCAGCCTCCCTGCCTTCAAACCTCCCCCTCTGCCTCAGCCTCCCCCTCTGCCTCCCTGCCTCCCTCTCAGCCTCCCTGCCTTCAAACCTCCCCCTCTGCCTCAGCCTCCCCTTCTGCCTCACCCTCCCCCTCTGCCTCCCTGCCCCTGCCCCTCACCCTCCCCCTCTGCCTCCCTTGCTCTTTTTTGTGTCCCCTAAAACAAAATAAAGTGAACCCAGAACAGACTCATATTGTTACTGTGCAAACGTCAGCCTCTCTTCTGCTTCGTTGTAAAAGGTATTTCTCCACGTCCCCCCACAGCAGACTAAAGCTTTTTATAACTACACATCATTTTTTCAACTGCGAGCTCCCGCATAACTCAATACTCATGACCTCATCCAGTGTGTTTCAGGGGCACTGTAGTGCGGTACGTTAGCACACTGCTAGATAAACACCTGCCCCTATACTACCTACTTTAAGGTACAGAAGTGTGATAAACAGCTGCCCATATACTACCTACTTTACGGTACTGAAGTGTGATAAACAGCTGCCCATATACTACCTACTTTACGGTACTGAAGTGTGATCTGGGATCACTGCCACCTGGGCTCCTCATGGCAGAGAATCTGTTAGTAATGTTGCGGTCATTGGCATGGCGATGTGTTACATAGTGTAGTTCACGGCTACATCATCATGGTCTTCAGAGGCACCACCTGTACCTGGTGAGAAGCCTCCATCACCGGGCCTGGTGAGAAGAGGCACCACCAGGCCTGGTGAGAAGCCTCCATCACCAGCATGGTGCTGGGAGATGACATCTGTCACAGCACTTGTTAGGGCATTTGAGATGGGAGATGAGAGTGTCAGCATCAGCATCAGTGTCAGGACATCGGTTCTGTGGACCCCGGACATCCTCTGGAATGGATTCTGGTCCATCTAAGAATAGCATGCAGGAAGTTCAGGGGGGGGGAAGCTCTCCCAGTGTGTTTGTGAAGGGTAATGCCGTGTTACAGTGTTGCAGTTTGTACAAAGAAATGAGGAGGGAAGAAACAAACAAACCAAGAGAGAGGGGAGAGAGAGGAGCGGAGCTGTCAGGCAGATGTGCTGAACGATAGTGAGGCCATAGCCATGCTGCACTAATAAAGAACACATTCCTCCCCAAGACTTCCACTGACACCGCGCTTCAGGGTCTGTGATTGGTTAGTGATAAGGGGGGGGGGGCAGGTTGGTTACATTGCACTTCAATGTTATGCTCAGTGTGCACGCATTCAGGCTGCTGTGGGTGGTGTCTCCATGAGGACAGACACATGATCAGAGTCAGGCCTGGGGTCCTGGGGAGAGATGCTGATGCTTTTTTTGTGTCCCGGCGGGTGAACCACGGGGCACCATATGAACCCAACGCTTCATTAGAATGGTGCTCATGTTGGGGCCTGTTCATAGATAGTATCATGATTCAATAACCCTATATGATACGATTCCTGTTATAACTGTTACTGGTTGTGAAGCCGAGTGTATCGCATACCTTAACATGCTCTGTAGAGATAGTGGAGAGAATGGAGAGGCTGCAGTGTGTGTGTGTGTGTGTGTGTGTGTGTGTGTGTGTGTGTATGTGTGTGTGTGTGTGTGTGAGTGTAAACATGCGTGCAGTGTTGTGCAAGTTCACACTTCACATGAACTAGTTCAAAGTTCAGTTCATACAAAAGAAAATGAATAAATTCACGTTCATAGTTCAGCAATTCAGTTTTGAACTAGTTCATGTTCAGTTCATTAACAGCTTTTTTAGAAACCAAAGAAAAACTGTTGGAGTGAGTATTCTGTGCTTATCTTTTAAAATTAATCCTCTCCATTACCTACTGCCCATCACTACAATCTCAGATTGTTGTGGATATTATTTGTACACCTGTTTCATTCATCACAACTAAGGCAGTAACTCTTTAATAAACATGTCAAAGTTCTTTAGTTAGAAATATGTTACGTTCAGTTCAAAGGTCATAGAAAAATGAACTTGTTCAATGAACTAGTTCTTTTGAACTAGTTCATGCACAACACTGCATGCGTGTGGGTGTGTGTGTATGTGTGTGTGTGTGTGTGTGTGTGTGTCTCTGTGAGTGTGTGTGTGTGTGTGTGTGTGTGTGTGTGTGTGTGTGTGTGTGTGTGTGTGTGTGTGTGTGTGTCTCTGTGAGTGTGAGTGTGTGTGTGTGTGTGTGTGTGTGATCATAACAGAGATATTTCCATGGGTCTCACCTTTAAAGCTCCTGTCGTGTTGGGGGTTATGGTTAGGGGTGTGTGGGGGGTTAGGGGTGTGTGGGGGGTTAGGGGTGTGTGCAGGGTTAGGGTTGTCTTTCTGCAGGGACCTCTGCATGTTGTTTACATGCCTGAGTGCTCCCTGATGACAGCAGCTCATCCTCCCAGTCAGACTCCCAGTCTGGCGTCTCTGTCCCTGCTGTCTGGGGTCCGTCCTGGGGGACAGGGGTCTATAGGGGCTGTTTACACTGAGGGGCTTAGGGAGACGGCCCACATCGGCCCGCAGACCTTTCATCGTGTGCTTTCAGGACAGGACTATAGCAGGCTCGGCTGAAGAGGCGGAGATGTTCAGATCCACGTTGACACACGCCTCAGGTCTTCTATCCCCAAGTACCACCTGTCCAGAGAAAGAAACATACACAGGGCCCGGGGCCCCAGGGGCTGAGGGCCGGGAGAGAGACAGGTGAGAGGGCTGAGAGTGAGACAGGTGAGAGGGCCGAGAGAGAGACAGGTGAGAGGGCTGAGAGAGAGACAGGTTAGAGGCTTAGAGAGAGACAGGTAAAAGGACTGAGAGAGATTTCAGTAATTGTATGTTTTCTTGCTTTGATTCCTTGCTTCTGAGTTCCAAATATTTTAATTTAAAACATGCTTCAGATTTGCCCCGCTGCGCTTTGTGGAGACCTTTTGTACCATTGGGTTTGTGGAGGACCTTTTGTACTGTTCTGTTTGTGAAGACCTTTTGTCCCATTCTGTTTGTGAAGACCTTTTGTCCCGTTTGTTCAACAACACGCTGAGCTCTGGGCATTCCCCAGAGCTCTGAGGTCCTTCTCCTCAGGAGATCAACAGTTCAACAGCCTCCAGTTGTTTGGCTAGCAGCAGCAGTCGCTTGTCTTGGGTCTTGATGCTCTTCCAGGCCTTGTGGTTCTTGTGGCCTCAGGGGAGAGCAAGGCACACCCTTGTCTTCATGTACTTCAGTCTTATTGTCTTTGTGAAGACAAAAGGCTCCACGGCCCGGGACTCTTCGGGATGATTCAGCCCACAGGTTCATTCCCCTTCGGTTCCTTCCTGGGCTGTGGCTAGCGGGGGTCATCCTGGCCCAACATCTGACACCCAGAGCTTCTGGAAAAGGTCCAGAACCCTCATCTGTCCACCGCCCTGCAGGTATGTGTTCTCTGGCAGGTCTGCCCTTCCTGACGGTGGTACGGTGAAGCATGAAGAGAGAAGGTAAATCATCTGTCAGTGCCCCGCCCCACTCCCAGTCACCACTGGGTTCGTGCTGTCAAGCCGTAGGTGATTGACAGGTGGTGAACATTCTCCTGTGCAGGTCAGATCTCTGAGGTCGGATGAAACATCGGTTCAGAACCCATCACGTGCGTTTGTGTCTGTTGTTGAACTAGTGGTAATAACGTTGTCCGATCTATTTCATGATAAGTTAAACTGGATAGATCTCTCTATCCAGATAGATCTATAGATCTACTTTCTCTATATATTGGTTCTGCAGAGTCCTGGGGCCTCATGTACAAAGCTTGCTTACGCACAAAAAAGCTGCGTAAGCCACTTCTCAAGCAAATGTTCGGATGTACATTTGTTCTCCACGCAAACTAAATGCCTGGCTTACGCACATTTCTGCTGCATTTTGTCAGTTGGCGGCACATAGAAGCAATGCAGCGCAACAACATTAGGCCTACTCGATCACGAGTCACAAAGTAATATTGCAATATGAGGCTAGTCCAAAGTGGATTTGAACGTCGGGATGGGTGATCTTAAATGCACTTCAATCATGCGTTATTGTTGTCGAGACGCATGATGTGACACTGTTGTTGATATTAGGCTAAACTTAAACAGACCCATAAAACTATATTGTCAGTATTGGAGTGAAAAGGAAATTAAAAGGAAGCCCCAGCAATATTATTTTCAGTGATGACTTGTTTATTAAACGTTACATATGTCAGGACCACGCATGACATCTGGGCTAATGGATCTCTCTTCACGCATGCATCCAAATAAATGAGAATATAAAAGCATGCGCAAAATGTGGCAGTAATCGATAGGTTGACAATGGCAGTGTTGGCCAGATGGTCGCATTCGAAATTAACGGGTGTTCCACGACTATTATGATTTTTTTGGCCAAAAAGGAGCTGATCCCAAATCACAGCTGCCACCCTTTGTTCAAATAGGGCGAGCTCCCCGACTCCGGCCCCGCTGCTGATCTGACCCACACTTCTCCGGTGGGCCGACACCTTTTTTTTTTTATCTGCGTGAAATCGTGTTTACGTGATTTTTTTGTGCACAGCAGCTTTCCAGATTTTTGTGCGCAGCAGCTTTCCAGGCCCCTGGGGCCTCATGTACCTACTAAGACTTGCGTGGATTTCTGACTAAAACTTTGCAGACGCCAAAATCTGGAAATCTGCTGCGCACAAAAAAATCTGGATGTATCAATCCTTGCGTAAACACGATTTCACGCAGATTATCTTTGTACATCCCAATTAACGTGAAATTGAGTGCACATGCACGAGCCCGTCTCTCCGCCCAGTCTCCTCCCTCATTTAATATGCTAATTCATATAAATAGGCCTGCAGTAGTGCGTTCGTTAGGAGAAAGGAGAAAATGGAGAAAGGAAGAAAAAATAACTTGAATGAGTGAATGCGAGGTGAAGGTGCTGATTTCGGAGGTGGAGGCCAGAAATAAGATCTTGTTTGGCTCTCTTTCCTCCGGAATCAGCACCAAAAGCAAAAAACTGGCGTGGGAAAATGTTGCCAAGTCGGTCAATGAGGTTGGGGCGGAAAGCCGAACTGTGGCTGACATTAAAAAAAAGTGGTTGGACATCAAGGTGGACGTAAAAAGAAAGGTGTCTGCCCACCAGAGAAGTGTGGGTTAAACGGGCAGCGTTCATTTTGAACACCCGTTCATTTCGAATGTGACCATCTTCTAACAAGGCCAACACTGCCATTGTCAACCTATCGATTATTCATTGACTTATCGACTGGTTCATTGATGGATTGATTTTAAGTAACAATGGCTTGTTCTTACTCCACGCAACATAAAATAATAATATTACAGTCAAGAATCTATCTGACGACAAATGTGTGAAGAGAGATCCATTAGTCCAGATGTCATGCGTGGTCCTGAAATATGTCAAGTTTAATAAACAAGTCATCACTGAAAATAATATTGCTGGGGCTTCCTTTTAATTTCCTTTTAACTCCAATAGTGACAATATAGTTTTATGGGTCTGTTTACGTTTAGCCTAATATCAACAACAGTGCGTCTTGACAACAATAACGCATGATTGAAGTGCATTTAAGATCACACATCCCGACGTTCAAATCCACTTTGAACTAGCCTCATATTGCAACATTACTTCATGACTCGTGATCGAGTAGGCCTAATGTTGTTGCGCTGCATTGCTTCTATGTGCCGCCAACTGACAAAATGCAGCAGAAATGAGCCAGGCATTTAGTTTGCTGGGAGAACTGCACTTTCTTATGTCAAGGCAGTATTTGTACATCCGAACATTTGTGTGAGAAGTTGCTTATGCAGCTTTTTTGTGTGTAAGCAAGCTTTGTACAAGAGGCCCCAGGCCCGGGGGCGATATTTTTTTTACTACTATGGCCACGCCAAGACCCGCCCTACTCTGTCTGTGATTGGCCGGGTTGCATGCAACTCAACTGGACACTACGGTACCCTCGCTGTGAGCATTTGAGAGCATCACAAAAGAGCCCTAACCCTAACCTAACCCCTAAACCTAACCCTAATCATAACCCCTAAACCTAACCCTAACCATAACCCCTAAACCTAACCATAACCCCTAAATCTAACCCTAACCATAACCCCTAAACCTAACCCTAACCATAACCCCTAAATCTAACCCTAACCATAACCCCTAAACCTAACCTTAACCATAGCAGCTAATATCAAGCCAGTAAAAGCGTGTATACGGACCAATCAGAAATAGAGGCGGGCGTGTCTTTTCGGGATATTGCCGTGGCCATAGTAGGATTAAAGATTTTGCGGCCCGGGGCCAACTCAGCTCATATTGCAACGTTCGGGAGGTTTCCCGTTGGGCCGGTCCACTTTCAAATGTATTTTGGGCTGCTTGGGTGAAAGAAAAAAATACTTTGACCATTATTTTATCTTCTCCTAAAGTAGACGTTCTTAATTCATCTGACATTTAAGCCCCAGCATCGCAGTATATATAATATGGATTATACAATGTACGGTAGTTCACCCCTCCCAATTATTTGAGTTGGTTTGGTCCATAGTGCGTCCTTTCTTGAGCGGTAACAGAAGTAGTGATGGGAATTTCGGCTCTTTTTAGTGAGCCGGATCTCTTGGAACGGCTCACCAACAAGAGCCGGCTCTTTCGGCTCCCAAACGGCTCTTCATATTACCGCTTACTGTATACCTTTTATAACGGCGCCATGCCGTAATTCTAAAAATATATTTAAATCATTTTATATA
This sequence comes from Micromesistius poutassou, assembly GCF_964030765.1. Lineage (NCBI taxonomy): Eukaryota > Metazoa > Chordata > Actinopteri > Gadiformes > Gadidae > Micromesistius > Micromesistius poutassou. The sequence continues at coordinate 355,911 of NC_140272.1, forward strand.
AGATAACCCACACATAGGCCTAGAACTGACATGATGCATTGAAATGATCCCAAATATGTAATGGGTTCACATTCTATGTTTTATATATAATTGATAGTTAAAGTAACAGATCCTTGAGGTGGATTTTTCATTTGGCAAACGTTGATCCAATATCCAATAATAAAAATGGATAGTACGAGTTTTGTGCTGTTCATTTATGCAAATTCTTCCATCACTGGAAAAAAAGTGGGCCGGTATGGGCCTGAACCTCCTGGGCTGAAAATGGGTCCCACTCCGGCCCTGCTGGTCTCTGTTTAGGGTTGGGAAAGAACATTTAAAACCAACGTGGTCTATATGGTTCTCACTCTTGGACCTGCTGGGAAATATTGGAACACCCAGACCTGGAGGTGTTTACATACAGGGTTTTATGCTATATTAAGTTCTGTATAGAGACTGTCAACGCATCCGGGTCTATCCTAACCAGAAGCCGTGGATGACAAAGGAGGTCCAGCAGCTGCTGAGGGGGAGGAACACTGCCTTCAGATCAGGCGAGGAGGCTCTGTACAGTGCAGCACGCTCCAAACTCAAGAGGGGCCAAGTCGGACTACAGGAGGAGGATTGAATACCATCTGGACAGCAACAACAGCAGGCAGGTGTGGCAGGGAATCCAGCACATTACCAACTACAAGACCAACGCTGGGGCTGCGGAAGGGGATTTTTCACTGGCAGAGGAGCTGAACCACTTCCTCGCCCGCTTCGAGGTAAAACCACCAGAGGCAGCAACGCCACATCCTGCAGCCAACAACGACATCGTCCTCACTGTGGAGGAGCATGAGGTGAGGCGTATGCTGCGGGCTGTCAACCCGCGGAAGGCAGCTGGTCCCGACGGCATCTGTGGGCGAGTTCTTAAGGACTGTGCAGACCAGCTGGCGGGGGTCTTCACCAAGATCTTCAACCGGTCACTCTCCCAGTCCACCGTCCCATCCTGTCTGAAGTCCACCACCATAGTCCCTCTGCCCAAAAAAACAAATATCTCCACCCTCAATGACTACCGGCCAGTAGCACTCATCACCCCTGTGCTGATGAAGTGCTTTGAAAAACTGGTTTGGAAGCACATCATGTCCTTCATTCCCCCCGCCTTTGACTCACACCAGTTTGCGTGACGCCGTAGCCACAGCCCTCCATGCTGCGCTGTCCCACCTGGAGCAGCAGGGGAGCTATGTTAGGCTGCTCTTCATGGATTTTAGCTCGGCCTTTAACACTATCCTGCCCCACAGACTGGTGGACAAGCTTTGGACTACCACACTCTAACAGACCGCACTCAGAGAGTACGAGTAGGCCACCACACCTCCACGGCCCTCAGCCTCAGCACTGGCTCCCCGCAGGGCTGTGTGCTGAGCCCCCTGCTCTACACCCTCTATACCCACGACTGCACCCCTGCTCACCTCAGCAACACCTTAGTCAAATTTGCAGATGACACCACAGTAGTTGGACTCATCTCCAAGGGGGATGAGTCCGCCTACAGAGACGAGGTGGAGCGTTTGGTGGGGTTGTGTGAGGCCAACAACTTGCTCCTTAACACAGCTAAGACCAAGGAGCTCATTGTGGATTACAGGAAGAAAAAGACAGCCATCCAGCCGCTGGTGATAGCGGGGGACTGTGTAGAGAGAGTCACAGACTTCCGCTTCTTGGGAGTCAACATCATGGAGGACCTGACCTGGGGCATCAACACCACTGGGCTAGTGAAGAAGGCCCAGCAGAGACTTTACTTCCTGAGAGTTCTCAGGAAGGACAACATCCCTCAAAAGCTGCTGGTGTCATTCTATCGCTGCTTAATTGAGAGTATTTTGACATACTGCCTTTGTGTGTGGTTCACAAGCTGCACTGTGGCACAGAAGGGAATGCTCCAGGGGGTCATTAAGGCAGCGCAGAAAATCACTGGCTTCCCTCTTCCCTCTCTGGATGAACTGCACCGTTCCCGCTGCCTCAAAAAGGCAAATTCCATCCTGATAGACTCATCACACCCCGGTCACAACCTGTTTGAACTGCTGCCATCAGGCAGGAGATACAGATCCATAAAAACCAGGACAAACAGACTAAAAAACAGTTTCTACCCAACAGCCATTATCTCACTGAACGGTGCTACCAAAGCATAGCTTTTATGTTTTACATTTCATGAATGTGGATGTATATGTGTGGGGTGTGTGGTTTTTATGCACTTTTTTTTATTTTTAATGTCCATAGTGACTTTTTATACTTATTTATTGCTACTTTTGCACTGAATGAGGAATGCACTTAATTTCGTTGTACTTGCTGCAATAACAAATAAAGATATTCTCACCTTGTAACTAAATGAGTTCCATTTCACAGGTTTAATGGCATCTGATCAGTTTGCTAGTCCTAACTTCTTATCTCATTACGGATGGATTATAATAACTAATAGATAACAAGATAATGGGTGAATGATATAAAGGACAATTGGCATGAGTTTGCATTAATTGTCTCCACGGGGTGGCACGCTGCCTCATTGGTCAACACCAATGCAGGAGGTCCTGGGTCGATGCCCGCCGCGGCCACCAGGGGGTGTCAGTGCCCAGCAGGGCTGTCCTCCGGGAGCGCCGGTTGCCCCCACCCTGCCTGGCCGATAATGAAGGCATGGAGATGGCTCCGAGGCTACGCTGTGTGCAGAGGGAATTTCCCCAATGATTTTAATCAGTCTTAAGAATTTATTATTAGTAATCACAATGCGTGTTTATTTATAGTACCATGGGTTGTTGATATGGAAATAGAGTGAATGGTCCTAGGCTTCATGTTTTACTTACAATATTCAGTTTGACCAATAGGCATAATTTTTTTATTATATTTTTAAAGGACAAGCTGCTGTAGAACATGGTCCTCTGTCTGGGACAGTGGTTCTCAAATGGGGGTACCGCCTAGGGGTTCTTTGGAGTACTGCAAGGTGTACTCCGAAAATGGAAAAAATAATAATAATAAATAATAATAATTTTTTTTCCCACCCTGAGTACGTTTCAATTCTGAAAGCTAGATAATAGAAAATTGAGAAAATGTGATATACAAGTGGTTGAAATGTAAATCTCAAACAAGAAGAAAGCGGAATCCGGGAGAAGGAAAGCGCATCCAGAAACACCTAAATGTTGTCAGTTTCAGGAGGAATATATGTGAATGGATTCACCTCTACATGCTCTGACCCTCCCTGGCGTTGTGCTTCTTTTGTGGGGAGAAATTAGCAACAGTTGCATGAGGCACAGGCCCATGTTTCTCACTGAATCGCGAGTGTTTGCACCCTTTAAATGTTCATTTTTTACACCAAATAGACCGCACAAAAACTCTGATAGGGGGTACACTAGAAAGATCTTGAGAACCACTGATCTAGAGGAAAGTATTAGGCTCGTCAGCATCTGTCCAGGCCGGCAGAGGGCAGCAGAGAGCCATGGTATAAACATGACAACAGACAAACAACAAACCTTTTCTAGCCTCGCTATGTTTGTGTTTGGCAAACGGTCAACAAGGTCAATCCGAATATGAGAACAGTGACGAGAATAAGTGACGAACATGAATGTGTTTACTTGAGGATACCCATTTTAAATGTCATGGTTTAAATCCTAATCCCAGCACGTCATTTGTGTACTCAAGAGGAACCACCAGTGTTGGCTCCTGGCAGAGCAGGGTTTACCAACACCTTCTGACCTTTCACTGTAATCCCTGTTCAGGTGTCCTTCCGCTCAATGTCGTCCACCCTCCCAATGTGACCTACAGACAGAGGTTAGGGACAGCCTGGTTACAGTGGGAAATCTGTGTCTCTCTGTCACTGTGTCCATCTGTCTCTCTGTCCCCGTGTCCCTCAGTCCCTGTGTCTTTGTGTCCCACTGTCCACCTGTGGCCTGACCTTGACCACACCTCCAATGCTGCAACATGGAGTCGTTGGATGAGGAACTCCCCATGGCTGGGATCAGTTTATTGATCAAACTGCTCCTGCCCAGCTCTGGTCCGTCGCTCGGCCCTCGTGGTTCTCCGTCCTCTGTGTGAGGGGCTCGTTATGTGAGAACAGCATAATGGACGTTATCCACTCTTCTCCCAGACTACGCCCGCGATGTCTCTCTTTCATTCTGTCCTGAGTGGGTTCTGCGGTGAATGGCTCCGGCATTCAGCCAGGAGATATAACGAGGCATTAGCTTCTAATAGGGTCCTGTAGCTTTTACCCTGAAGAGCTCATCACACACACACACACACACACACACACACACACACACACACACACACACACACACACACACACACACACACACACACACACACACACACACACACACACACACACACACACACACACACACACACACACACACAGAGGGGTGAAGGTAAGTGGCTGCATGCTCTGCTCATAATAGTGGACAATTATGGCCTGAGAGGATTCTGACATCAGGAGGTTCACCGGATTAACGTTATTGTATAACATCCCCATGGCAACATCAGATCATGTAGTGTTGAGGGTCCACTAGAGCCATGCTACCTGTTCAAAGCCCCCTACACTAACAGCACTCTGTTCCACACAGCTACAGTGCAATGACAGCCAGTCCCCATGATCCCTCATCCTGTGGGGAGGAGACCTGAGCTGTCACAGGACGAATCATTCCCATATGGGAGGTGACCACTTCTATCTGAACTCTGTCCCAGTCAGTCCCATTCTGCCACTAGTCAATCACCAGTCAGTCAATTGTTGGTGCAGCAGGAGGTGAGGACTACTTGTGTAACTTCTGTCTCAAGGGCTTTCTCCTATTACGTATAGTGATTACTGTAACAATATGAATACTTTATTGATATATTTTCTGATATCTTTATCCATCCATATATTTTCCATCTTTATCCATTCCATAGCTGGTATCAGACTAGTATACATGCAATGAAACAGTAAAACTCATAAAAACAATCTAAGCAGTCCCACGGTGAGTCACAGTTTCAGTCTGTGTGTCTGTGCTTGTTTTTTCTCTCTCTGTGTCTGTGTGTCTCTCTTTCTCTCTCTCTCTCTCTGTCTCTCTCTCACTGTGTCTGTGTGTGTCTCTCTCTCTCTCTCTCCCGAGAGGAGCATATCCATGAGGAATTAAAGACAAAAATAGACAGAAAAACAAATTCTTACACATGTCAGCTCTCTCAAGACTTACTGTAAACTTCCCAAGCCCTCTGCTGTGAGGGTGTGTGCGTGTGTGTGTATGTGTGTGCATTTACGCGTATGTGCACGTGTTTTGACGGCTTGTGATTGGTGGGTTGCTCTCCCGGCTTCGCCTGGCTTCCATCACACACAGGAAACGGGTTCTCAGCTGCACACATTAAACACACAGGATGTACACCCAGGAAACTGTCTCTCAATATGCAGGTCTGTGCTACACGCACCTCTGGTCCAGCAGTCCTACTGGGTTATGGGTTATGCACACACACACACACACACACACACACACACACACACACACACACACACACACACACACACACACACACACACACACACACACACACACACACACACACACACACACACACACACACACACACACACACACACACACACACACTCCCTTCTTCGTCGTCCTCTTCCTCAGAGTTGAAGAGGTGATGGTTGACGTTCAGTGAACATGCAGTTATGAAACAAAAGTAAAAAAAACATCTTCCGTCACACAGATGGTGTGACACGTGGTTGGATCAATGGATCGCAGTACAAGCTGTGGACAGGGCAGCCAGAACTTTGTGTTTTTTATAATAAAGCGTATAAAACAAGCTTCTGTCAGGGAGGGATGAGGAATGAGGAAGAGATAAGCCTCTGTGGTCTGGGTGTGATGGATGGATGGGGGGGGGACGCCATTTCTTTGATTTCCTTTGAGCTTTAAATTGAACAAGATGGAGCAGCCCTCTGCCCCCCCGCCCTCCCAGGGACGTGGGGTTTGTAATTGGAACCTGAGTGCTGGTGTTCCCCTCCATACGCCCTCCTGACCTGTGACCCCTGGTGACCTCACAGGCCTGTCTGATCCTCACCTGGAGGTCATTACCGCTCAAGGACTGCTCTGGTCCCAGGCAACACCTTGGTTGGTCTGGGAGAACCTCCTTCAGAACGTCACCTTGACCTCTTCTGTACGTTTGTCTGAACACAGGATCAGAGGACATCATGGTCTCTCCTCTGGCAGGTCCACGTGAGGGGAGGAGGCCGTAGAGGCCGTGCCTCTGAGCTCTGACCTGGAGGCCGTACCTCTGACCTCTGACCTGGAGGCTGTACCTCTGACCTGGAGGCTGTACCTCTGACCTCTGACCTGGAGGCTGTACCTCTGACCTGGAGGCTGTACCTCTGACCTCTGACCTGGAGGCTGTACCTCTGACCTGGAGCAGGGGGCCGTACCACTAGTGTGAGTATAGATCTACAGTATAGTACTAGAGTATAGATACATCTCCCGCTTTTTCCTTCTCCGACCTCATCACACACACACACACACACACACACAAACACACAATGTGTTTTTCAAACAGTCTTGGGGCTGACATGCTGTATGAATAATGCACTCTAGGAATGAGGGTACTTTCCATGCTGGAGCGTGCTGGAAAACAGATCTATTCCCGACAGCACAGAATGTCTTCTCTCCCTCACCAGTACCTTTGTGCTAATGGCTGTTTTCCACAGACCTAATGATCCACGGAGGAACCAGCAGCGTTCAGATGGTCACAGCACCCAGACGTCGCTCTGATACCAGGGCTGTAACCCCCCCTCATCCCGGAGGCCTTCTGCATCACCACCTCTGTGTGTGCGCTCCTGTGTGTACATGAAGCCATCTGCTCCGTGTGTCCACATGCACTCAGTCACTGCTGTCAGGCTGCAGGGCCAGACGACACGCTGACCTGCTGCTGTGTGCTAGGGAGATCTATCTATCTAGATACAGCCATAAATATAGATATATAGATCTAGATATATCTATTGATATAGGTATATATATCTATCTGTCCATATATATCTCTATATCTCGAGATATAGATATATCTCTCTCTATATGTATATTGTCACGACCCCACTGTTAGTTTCGAACCGGCTCTCTGTCTAGGCAGGAGTCGAGACACATAAGTGGTAAAACCCACAGCTGGCAGGCAACTCGCTTCCGGCCACGTGGGCAGTGACTCACCTGCTTCCTGGCGAGCATTTGTCCTTCCTTGACGTGTTGAGGGATAGCCCAAGCGTTGGAGCAAACTGTAGCCTGTCCCGGTTGGTTTATAGTTTGACATATAACATAGACAAACACTAGACAAACATACACGACAAAGGGGGCGGTCACGACCCCCCTTTAGGAACCTAGTCCTGGTACTGTCCTTGTAGAAGGGGAAAACCTGCACCTCTTTCAGAGGGTGTTTAGGGAAACAAGTGTGGGCACCATGCTGTCTGTTCAGCCATCTTGGATTCCCCAGGTGACCCGTATCAAGGCCAATCAAGGGAGCCACTCCCACAGTTACCAGGACAACCAGTTACCCACCAGCTTAACATTACCCAACAGCAGGATCGTGACAATATATACATATATATACACAGTATATCGATCTAGATCTAGATATCACTATATCTAGATATCTCTTTGTCTAGATTTAGATATCTTTATATCTATCTCTATATACACACACACACACACACACACACATACACACACAGTATAGTATTGGTTAATGATTTAAGTAGCAGCCCCCAGAATCCACTCCTTCCTCTGCTGCAGGAGCCTTGAGGCGTGTTGTGGTGTGTGTGTGTGTGTGTGTGTGTGTGTGTGTGTGTGTGTGTGTGTGTGTGTGTGTGTGTGTGTGTGTGTGTGTGTGTGTGTGTGGACACGTCTTCTGGGCGTATCGTGTTACACTTGTGCTGAACCGTTTACCCACGGGCTTCCAGAGGCCCTGAATCACCGTGTTGGTGGAACCTCAAGGCTGAATGGACTGAAACGTGCGGCGCGTTCATGTCCTCTCCCACGGGACCCCTGTTGTGTCGGGCAGGAGGTCCACCTGTCTGGGTGTCTGGATCAGTACCGCTGTCCTCTGGGGTTCCTCTGAGGTTCCTGGGACTTCAGCAGTCCCATCAGATCCTGTGTAGTGCAGAGAATTCAAAAGCGCTGAGAGCAGACTTCCCAGGTCCAGCTTCGCACAGACCGGCTTTGTGTTACAGAAGCCCGTTTCCTGTACTCCCAGGAAACCAGACTCATATTGGAAACACATTTCCTCTGACAGTTGACTGGGATCCCAGAACCAGCTGAAACCACTCAGTACAGGGCAGAGGTGGAGGGTGGAGGGTGGAGGAGGTGAAGGAGGATAGGGGGATGGGGAGAGGTGCCAGCAGCAGCTTTGAAAATCATCTCACTCATCTCATGGGGTGTGTGGGGTACTTCCTGTGTTTTATATTTGGTGACCACATATTTCTCTCTTCCTCTCCCTCCCTCTCTCTCTCCCTCTCTGTCCTCTCCCTCTCTGTCCTCTTCCTCCCTCTCTCTCCCTCTCTGTCCTCTCCCTCCCTCTCTCTCTCCCTCTCTGTCCTCTCCCTCTCTGTCCTCTCCCTCTCTGTCCTCTTCCTCCCTCTCTCTTCCACTCCCTCTCTTCCACTCCCTCTCTCTCCCTCTGTGTCCTCTTCCTCCCTCTCTCTCCCTCTGTGTCCTCTTCCTCCCTCTCTCTTCCACTCCCTCTCTTCCTCCCTCTCTCTTCCACTCCCTCTCTCTCCCTCTGTGTCCTCTTCCTCCCTCTCCCTTCCTCTCCCTCTCTCCCTCCCTCCCTCCCCCTCTCCCTCTGCCTCTCTCAGCCATCGTTGGGTTCCTCTACCTCTTCTCTGCGCTGACACTGCCACAGCCATTACTCTGCTACGGCTTTTTAAACGTCAACATCCGGGGGTCTGGGCGGAGGAGTCGGACCCCCCCAGCCGTGGTCCCCCTGCCCCAGAGGGGGGTCCTGGGCGAGGGAGCTGGTGAAGTGGCCCCAGTGTAAATACAGAACACACACGCCATAACAGTCTGCTTTAGAGCGCTGGGACGGAGGAGTTCCCCAGCGCCAAGAGCAGCTCAGCGCGGGGTCTATCAAACTGTCAGCTCCACTGACCCCGGCCTCAACCCAAACACTCTGCAGCACCACCGTCACCGTCTTTTATATTTAGATACGGTCTACACACTCATTGACACACAGACTGTATATACACTGTACCTGTGCTAATGGACAGAGCCACACACGCACGCAGAGTGCTGAATTGCAAATCACAATGTGTTGACAGAAGAGTCAAATAGATGGTGAGCAGTGGACAGTTCGATTACAACTGAAGCCTGGAGTATAGCAGTAGAAGTGTTGATTCGTCCTACACACGATGAATAGCATTTCCGTTAAAGTACAATAGATATGATGTGAAGTGGAATAATTCCTGCCATCACCCTATTGGCTCAGGCAGCCACCGCAGCCCTGCGCTGACTGATCACGACCACAGCACCTATGAGAGGGTGCAGGGACCAGCCAGGAGCCAACAGCGTGTCCCAGAGAGGCTGTAGCCCAGGGTTACTGTGGCGATGACCCTGGGGTCAGGGGAAGTGTGCCAGGGATGGGACCCCCCACATTGAGGCTGCTCCCGGGGGCCTCACTGGGACCTTCTATTGTACACCTCCTCAGCTGTCCTGAGACCCAGCGGGCCGCATGCAGGAGGGAGGAGGGGACGGGATGCAGTGCTCCTATAGCGGAATGTTATACTGCTGATTCTAACCATGATCTGACTGCAACACACACACACACACACACACACACACACACACACTGCACACACCTACTATAGAACAATAAGTTAGTCAGATCTGCTCAGGTCAAAGTTTTATTTTTTTATTTTTTATTTTTTTATTTTATTTGTTCCTTGGGGTTCATCATAATGTATCAGGGCGAATTATCCACCAGGAATTACTATTCTTGAAATGTACTGTCCCCCTATTGGTTGACTGAGCACTGGTCCGACCCAGGCCATTCCACTGTCTGCCTGACCGTCTGCAGGGTCGTCTGGTTCATATGCTAGTTCAACATAGGAAATACATACAATCTAAACATGCACCAAGATCAACTTTGAAACACTTCTTGATAACATATATCAATCAATAAAAAAAATTGTTAATAACAAAATGTACTTACAGCCATTGCTTTCTGAGGATCCAAACATTGCCAAACCTTGACACCATCTTTTACCACCAATCATCCTTCTTCCCAGAAGGATGGTTGACACAAAATAAACCAAGCTCAGTGCAAATGAAAAGAAAACAATTTAAAACATTAAGTTTTTCATTTTGTGAGCAATTAACAAATGAACACAATTAATTACACTAACACACTATAAGTCAGAACAGGAAATACGGACCACTTAAAATACCACAATTTCCCCTATTCTTAAATCCTTGTTTGAAAACGCAGCTGTCTTCAGTGAGACGTGTCCCAGTGAAAGTGGATCTGTGTTCGTCTGCACAACATCCACTGAAAGGCTGCGGTAAGAGCAGCTCATTGTGTCTGGACTGAAGTTAATTCCCAATGATTTCCCCTCATCTTTCCCCCTTGGTGTTGTGTTTCTCTGTCTCTAATCCTGGCTCTCCACTCTCCGCTCCCTCCTGCTGTGAGGCCTTCTCAGGTCTTTGTCCGTCTCTTCCAGGAGGGCCAGGAGGTGAGGTTACCTTCAGGTGTTGAAGAGGCACATGTTGCCTAGAAACCAGCCAGGTGAGCCGCCTCTGAGAAACACAGAGGGCTGATGGGGGCTGATGGGGGCTGATGGGGGCTGATGGGGGCTGATGGGGGCTGATGGGGTTTGCTGTAATCTGGACCCGCTGCAGAACCACCCCCAGGTAGGCCTGTATCTCCCGGACTCCACCTCCCCTGGAGGATGCGATCAGGAAAGCGTCTCCATCAGAGGAAAGTCTTTCTGACACCTCTACTGATCAGAGTCCGACGGAGCTCCTGAGACGAGAGCATCTCCTGCAGGAAGCAGGAAGCCTCTTTGTGAATCCCAGAGTGATGTAGGGGTGAGTTGGAGAGAATCGTTGGTTTGTTAGACCAAGTTAGCCCAAGCCCATTTGGCACAAGTTAGCCCAGTTTGCCCAGTTCGCCCAGTTAGCCCGGGTCCGCCTGCCCCTGTCCCGCGGTGGCCTGGCGGGTGTGTGCTGCAGCCAGGAACAGGAATGTGTTGCGCTGTGTAATTTTGCCCTCTGCCTCCTGCTATATTTAAACAGGAGGATCTCCCTCAACAGCAAGCTTCTCAGCGGCCCATCGCACAGCCCTGGTGGGGTATAAGAGTTGTCGTGATGGTGGAGGAAGAGCCTCGCTCACCCACAGCCGATGACCCCCGTGTGGCGGAGCTGCTCTGTGGTCACAGTGCAGCTGAGGCAGCAGTACCTTCAATCTTGGAAAGCGAAGCTTCACCGAACGCTGGCTGATGCTGAGGCTACAGGCCGTCTTCTGCAGGTTCTGAGGGTGTGCTCCTGAGGACGTGGGCCAGAGGGGGTTGTGGCGGAGTGGCCCTGTACCCCTTTATTTAGTCTCACTCCTTCTCACCCCACGGTCGGTGCAGGGGGACGCATGCCAGTCAGCAGGACTCACGGCCTCACGGAGGGGAAGATAAAACCCACAGCTAGACCCTGCCTTCACAAGCTGTAGTCTGGTGGCCATTAGCCTGATTGAGAGGAGCTGGAGGCCAGGCTGGTGGTGGAGGTGACTGCTGACCCGCCATTAGGAGACGAGGCGAAACCGGAGCCCCTAATGACGGCACAAGTAACTGGGGGCCTTCTGGAGAATCACAGACTGGATCACTGGATTGAAACCGGAGACTCTGCGGTTCTTTGCCTTTTCTTTGCAGAATGTGGGATCGCCACATCGTGAACAGCTTACTGAAAGACACTTTAGAACAAGAATTGTACATTTAATTTAAACTTGATGTGTTTATTTCAGCGACAGTGTCATGTAATTTCCTTGGCCAACTGCTACCAGCTTTATAGACTGATGTCCCCTTCTTTCAAACATGGAAGTGGACAGAGGGAGAGAAAGCCCCCCTCCCCTCCCCCCCACTCCATGCTGATGTTTGGACAGGTTGTGGTAAACTCTGCCCATGGAGGTCTAGCAGGAGGCCAGCGCCTCACTGTTTACACTCCCCCTCCGTACGCCGCGGCCCGGTCCTTATATAGTCAGAAGCAGGGCTCCCCCAGCACCCACTACCCAGCATCACCCTGCACCACCCAGCACCCAGCACCACCCTGCACCCAGCACCACCCAGCACCACCCAGCACCACCCTGCACCCAGCACCCTGCACCCAGCACCCTGCACCCAGCACCCAGCACCATCCTGCACTCTGCACCACCCAGCACCCAGCACCCAGCACCCAGCACCACCCAGCACCACCCAGCACCACCTAGCACCACCCAGCACCACCTAGCACCACCCAGCACCACCCAGCACCACCCAGCACCACCCAGCACCCAGCACCACCCAGCACCACCTAGCACCACCCAGCACCACCCAGCACCACCCAGCACCCAGCACCACCCAGCACCCAGCACCACCCAGCACCACCCAGCACCCAGCACCACCCAGCACCACCCAGCACCCAGCACCACCCAGCACCACCCAGCACCACCCAGCACCACCCTGCACCCAGCACCCAGCACCACCCAGCACCACCCAGCACCACCCTGCACCCAGCACCACCCAGCACCACCCTGCACCCAGCACCCGTCCCGCTGCACCTATCACCCACCGCCCTGCACGCTGCACCCAGCACCACCCAGCACCGTGCAACCTGCCCCCTGCACCACCCAGCACCCACCCCACCCTGCTGGTGGCTCTGGGTGTGTAGCTGCGGGAGGAGGGGAGCTCTTTGTCTCACAGACCTCCTGCTGTGCTCCCCTAAACAGACAGGGAGTGAATGGACACTCAAGTGTCTAAGTGGAGTGTGCGTCAGTGAAAGGGTCTGTGTCCCACTATTGATCTCCTGGTGGTCAGACATCTGCTCAGCCTTCATGTACGGAGGAAACAAAAAGCCTTTTAATGAGTCAGGGTCGTGTTTATTACGAACATTAACCAGCACAACGACCAGTGAGAACACGCGGCTGCTTTTCAATTCTTCTGAAGGTTGTTGGTGTTGTGTCACTGCTGCTCACTGTGCTGACGTTGACCCTCTTGGGGTCCATCCGTCCCCCTGGGGCTCTCTGCTTTACCCATCAACCTCAACCCATCGCTTTCTTCTTGGATCCAGTGGAGTGTGGGGGAGACATCTGGTTCAGGGGGAGGAGAGGGGCCACATCAATGGGCAGGATGATAAATCTGGACAATGAGGGGCCCAGTAAAACTCCAGCAAGGGCCCGGCCCCACCAACTAAGGAAGTGTGGCTCCTCTTGACCTCTGACCCCTGAGGTGATGTCTGCCCTGAGGTCCTCTGTGAAGTGATTATCCTGATAGCACAGGCAGGTACAGAAGAGAAGAGGATCAAACATTTAGTGAGCGCTCACACTGGGGGACAGGGTGGAGATAAAGAGAGAGAGAGAGGGAGAGAGAGAGGGGGAGGGGGGGAGAGAGAGAGAGATACAGATAGAGGGATAGAGAGGGATAGAGAGGGATACAGATAGAGGGATAGAGAGGGATAGAGAGGGATACAGATAGAGGGATAGAGAGGGATAGAGAGGGATACAGATAGAGGGATAGAGAGGGATAGAGAGGGATACAGATAGAGGGATAGAGAGGGATAGAGAGGGATACAGATAGAGGGATAGAGAGGGATAGAGAGGGAGGTATATATATATATATAGAGAGAGAGAGAGAGAGAGAGAGAGAGAGAGAGAGAGAGAGAGAGAGAGGGGGGGGGGGGGAGAGAGATACAGATAGAGGGAGAGAGAGTGAGAGAGAGGGAGGTATATATATATATATATATATATAGAGAGAGAGAGAGAGAGAGAGAGAGAGAGAGAGAGAGAGAGAGAGAGAGAGAGAGAGGGGGGGAAAAAGCAGTAATACCATGGAAGTAAATTCTTTGATTCCCAGACAGCAGAGCGGTACGAGCTTGGATCTCTGGGCTCTCAGATGCATCAGGACGGCGGCCTGTCAGGTGTGGACGGTATGGAGCAATGCGATTGGTGATCAGGAAACAGGGCTAATCACAAACTAGATAATGGTTTAAGTTCAAATCAAGAGCCACGAGAGGGGAAGGAGGTCACTCTCCGTTCACCAGAACCACCATCGCCCGGAGACACAGATCTCTGCTGATCGGATGGTCAGCTGAACAGATTTCACCACCTGATGCACCTTAGCAGAATGGAGTTGTACTCAGCAGCTCCTCCAGCGAGGCTAACCCTAACCCTAACCCTAACCCTAACCCCCACTGGGCCGAGTGGACAGGCTGCAGCACCACGAGCAGCTCTGCAGAAACACAGCACAACGTCCAGAGGAATCAACAGCCAGTAGACGCCCTCTGTCAGCCCTTTCCAAAGCTTGCCTCATGAAAGAGTACATTGTGTTGGTCAGTCCTGACGGCTGGTCGATTCTGCACGGGCCTTTGAAGTCCATTTGTTAAATGTAGTCCAAACTAACTAAACTTAACGAAAACACAGTGACTGAATAAACACCACATTCCACACCAAATGAGAATGAGTTTCAAGGAGTGCGATTCAAACGGTTTCTCCGGCCAAAGGTCCCGCTGAGTCCCAGGAGACGGCCGAGGTCTGGGTCGACGTGTCTGTAGCCTTAAGCCTCCCCGGAACCGGGCCTGTGTCAGTCAGGGGCCAAACGGGACATGAATGACCTCGCCTCCCCAAGCCACAATCTGGAAACCACCACCGATATCAAGGCTGATCTCCCCTTATAAACACTGGCCTTATCTTAAGGTTTATTCAGCCTTAAGGCCACAATGTGAGGCTGATATGCAGTGGCAGCAGAGCCCCGATGACATCACACACTGCGTGATGGAAGCGTTTGGATCGGAGGGGGGCGAGGTGGGGTCCTGAAGCAACACTCTGAGAGTCCCCACGGGACGCATCGTCAGTCGGCCATGTTGGTCCCAGTAAGTCTCAGGGCTGACGGCTCAGGGCCCGCCAGCCGCCAGAGCCTGTGTTCTTATTCAGCGGTGCTCTGAGCCGTGACTCCCAGTCCACCAGTAGGTCCTGGTGGACCACCAGTAGGTCCACCAGTAGCTCCACCAGTGGCTCCACCAGTAGGTCCACCAGTAGGTCCTGGTGGACCACCAGTAGGTCACCAGTAGCTCCACCAGTGGCTCCACCAGTAGGTCCACCAGTAGGTCCTGGTGGACCACCAGTAGGTCCACCAGTAGGTCCACCAGTAGGTCCAGAGTAGGTCCTGGTGGTCCACCAGTAGCTCCACCAGTAGGTCCACCAGTAGGTCCACCAGTAGGTCCACCAGTAGGTCCTGGGGTTAGGGTGAGGGTTAGACGCTAGGGTCCCCCACCAGCTCGGTGTGAGGAGGAGCAGGCGCTGCGACCCGCGGACGGTCCCAGGGGGGCAGTGGGGGGGGGGGGTCCTGCGGCCGGTAATTAGCTGAACACTGGTCACTGTGTGGTGGCAAGCGGGGGGGCGGCGGTCAGCGGGGGGGCGGCGGTCAGCGGGGGGCGGCGGTCAGCGGGGGGCCGCGGTCAGCGGGGGGGGCGGCGGTCAGCGGGGGGGCGGCGGGTCAGCGGGGGGCGGCGGTCTGGGGCCAAACCACACAATAGGGGTCAAGGGTCAGCACGGACGCAGCACAACACAAGACACGCTGCCTTTGTGTGAGTGCCTCTGTGAGAGGGTGACTGTGAGAGGGTGGCGGTGTG
>NC_140272.1:371910-449410 GCF_964030765.1 Micromesistius poutassou
CCCCACCCTCCCCCCCCCCCCTCCACTAAACCCCTAGACGTCCTCTGAAGATCTGAAGATCCAGCCATGTGTTGGTCTGACATGAGACACAGTGATGAGGAGTGAGGAGGAGTGAGGAGTGATGATGCAGTGGGAAGGAGTGAGGAGGAGTGAGGAGGAGTGACAAGGAGTGACGAGGCAGTGGCGAGGAGTGACAAGGCAGTGCCTACAATACAGTACAGAGTTAGGGTTCAGCATAGTGGTTAAAGTGCAGTAGAGGTTATGATTCATCACAGTGGTTAAAGTGCAGTAGAGGTTATGATTCATCACAGTGGTTAAAGTGCAATAGGTTAGGATTCAGCACAGTGGTTAAATTGCAATAGGTTAGGATTCAGCACAGTGGTTAAAGTGCAATAGGTTAGGATTCAGCACAGTGGTTAAAGTGCAATAGGTTAGGATTCAGCACAGTGGTTAAAGTGCAGTAGGTTAGGATTCAGCACAGTGGTTAAAGTGCAGTAGAGGTTGGGATTCACACACTGGTGAACTCACCACAGTGGCTTCCACGATTCCCAAACCGCTGAAACAGCAAAGTGTGAACTATAACTGCAGCAAATACAATTCAACGCACAAGAAGATGTAGTTGTGTCTGGAGAGGAGGTCGGAGAAGATGTATGGAGGAGAGAGGAGGAGCGGGAGGAGCAGGCTGCTGGAGGAGCAGAGATGTAGGTATGTATGGAGGAGGGAGGAGGAGCGGGAGGAGCAGGCTGTTTAGGGGAGCAGAGGAAGTGGAGCTGACCTCAGAGGTCGTGTTTGGCCAGCAGACCGAAGCATGGCTGCCAGGATATTTGCTTTGCCCCATCTCAGCCCATGTTATGTTTCCCATGAAGAGTCTGGGCCGGGTTTACACGAAGAGAACCGACATCTGGGCAGTGTCCAGCTGCAGCTACTAGTGGTTGAGCTTGTCTATATTTAGCACTGGTAGAGTTGGCCCAGCTCCAAGCAAGACAGAATGCAAGCAGTGATACGTTGACTTTTAAACCACAACATTGTTGACTGCTTCATCCTGATTGGTCAACTAAGTTCCAATGATGTGCATTATTTGGATTCTGATTGGCTCAAAGCTATAACAGAACAGACACATGTGAATATTTTTTTTGTATTAGCGTGCCACCAGGTATGCTAGCCTGTGCTGCTTGGCAACCATTTTGCTGTCTTTAAGGAAATGTATGGCTCGGCGGACAAATTATTATGTTTTCAATAAATGCTTGCATTTGATGTTGCTGTGTGTTTCTTTGGTGAATCCCCCCTCTATAGTATCCATAGTAACCCTTTCAGTAACTGATGCGTTAACACAACGCCCACAGCTGTGTGTAAACCACCATCTGTGCCATGTTTACCTTTAAAGCAGTGTATCACTGATGAGTTCTGCTCAGAACTCCTCACCTTCCAAAGGTACTGGCTGGAGGTACGGCTCCTTAGTGGCCCTGAACATTCTACCCTCACCGCAGCATTTAGATCATTATTTTAAAAAAACAACAATGTTGATATTGATGGATCAGTATTCCAAGTAAAATATGGTTTCCCACAGAGACGATGCACGCCATTCTGTGGATGGTTCCCAGAACGCGGCTGAGCTCCAGCCGACCATGTGACCGTTAACCGCAGACTAGGTTAGAGAAGCTCTGAGGACAGAAGCATCACGTCTCTGATCAGAGCCCCCGGTCCCCCTCGGCTCCTCATACGTCACACCGCAGCAGCATGTTCCTGTTGAGATGAAAGACCCTCACAAGACCGTCATGCTGAAGGTCTGAAGAGCCATTGTGATGCGGGATGTCCAGCACAGATCAGATGGTTCCCGGGAGAGTTGCCCTGACGATGATGCTGACAGAGGCTGAAACGGGGGATTTAAACTTCCTAGCTCATTACTCGCGCTCTCAAAGGGCTGGAAGTTCCCCCATCATCTCAATAAACACAAAGGTACTAGTACCACTACTAGGACACTTGGTTGATTTAAATACCCTGCTTATTCCTAAATACAATAGGATTATAACATTAATATTTATTTTCATGTGAAGGCTTATGAGTAGGATATTTGTGTCAACCAGACAATGAATGGTCAAGGGATCTATTTCCATAGTTCCCATAAATATGACAAGCTATCAGCAGCAAGGGAATCTTCATTTAGTGTCTAATATAAATATAATGCCACTGTGGGTGATGGGAATGTACTCTCCTGCTGGTTGTGTCCTTGAGTCAGGATGTGGTACGGCCCTTATGATTTCATCGGGCTGTTCTAAGACAAAGGATTCATACCGGCAGGTACAGCCTAACACAACCTGACGAGTGGCCTGACACCACCTAGAAAGTCTTGTTATTACCACATGACAACAAAACCAAAGGCGTTGGGGTTGGTCTCTGAGCCAGCCGGCCATCAGACAAACTGTCAGTCTCCAAAGGTATTTTCAGACCTAAAGATGGTGACGTCTCCCAGAAATGACCGTGTGAAATTAAACTGCAAAGGATGAGCATTTTAATAGATAATTATTTAGATTCGTTACCATACTTAAGTTAATAATTTAAGGATTATCCTTGGAGTCAAACCATCACCTACATTTTAATAGATTCTGAAATCCTATTCACACAATATATATGTGTGTGTGTGTGTGTGTGTGTGTGTGTGTGTGTGTGTGTGTGTGTGTTTCTTTCAGTTTTTTTGGAAGCTATTTATCCATACTATCTAAAATAGACTGCAAATATGGGATAGAATATGTTAGAAACAGGTTTTATTAATAGAATCACACACACACACACACACACACACACACACACACACACACACACACACACACACACACACACACACACACACACACACACACAGTATGATCAGCATCTGCATGATTCCTCCAGTACTTGAGAGCAGGAGTTGTAGCAGTTGGTTAATCCAGGACTTTCCCTTTTTTTTCCCTTTCCCTTCCTCCTTGCTGTTTCCAGGGTTACTCCCAGGACCTGGGGGGGGGGGGGGGTACAGGATGTAGGACTTCTCCAGATGCTGGACAGGAGACGTCAGTCTGGACAGAGGATTCCCTGAACATAAGTCTCTTCTCCACATAAACACCACGTCTAAAAGCGTCCTTCAGAGACGCTGGGAGTCACCATCACAGTTTGGTTCCTTCCCAACTTTCACTTTGAGTTGAGATTAGGGATTCATTCATCAGGCTGTTCCTGGGGTAACGCGAGAAGAGCTGGACAAACAGGCCATGTGATAGATGTGGAGGTGGAGAAGGTTCTGGGGTTTAATCCCACATGATGAGTGGGTCTGGCTGCAGGGTAACAGACCAAGCCTATTCATCCAATCACTAGAGATCTCTTTAATCTCCACTCTGGAGGAGGCAGACGGCTAGGATAAGGAAAGGGTTATTGAGATGGATTCATTTATCCTAACCTGCCTGGCCCTGTACTGTACTGCCTAGTCCTGTACTGCCTGGTCCCAGTACTGCACTGCCTGGTACCAGTACTGTCTGGTCCCGGTACTGTACTGCCTGGTACCAGTACTGTCTGGTCCCGGTACTGTACTGCCTGGTCCCTTTACTGTACTGCCTGGTACCAGTACTGTCTGGTCCCGGTACTGTACTGCCTGCTCCCAGCCTGTACTGTACAGGCAGTACGGTACAGGCTGGAAACAGGCAGTACAGTCCCTTTACTGTACTGCCTGTGGTAATGTACTGCCTATTTTCTGGTCAACATAACATTCTGGTTTCATTAGCGAGCTAAACTGGACCCAGAGAGACGCCAAACTGCTGGCCACTGGTCTATGGGAGCAGCAGTGAAAGGATCCACTCTGAGGTCAAACCCAGTGCTCTGTAAAGAGACTGAAGGAGGTCCATCCATCCCTCCGTTTCTCCTGCATTTAGAAGTCTTGGTGTTCCTGTGATTGAGGCACTATGGATTACTGCTGCCAATCAAGGAAGGCTGCCCTGATTGATCCGAACTAAGCTGGGGCCGCCTTAAATCAAAGACGGGCTCCTAAGAGGTGGAAGCACCCAGACCGCCTCACAGCGACCCCGTTAACACACCTTTAAGGACGTCATAAATACACAACAAGTCGTGCTATTTTAAATATCAAAAATACATTTTATTTAGAGCACAGATGTGGGGACATTGTCGAGTAATAAAATAAAGTGTCACGGAGGAAAGGTTCTCTTGTGTTGACGAACCAGACGTCTCAGACGTATCCGATGAGGTCGCTGCAGATGATTGGCTGCCGGCTGCCAGACTTCATCAGAGCTCTGAGGTGGAAGTGGTCTGAGGTGTCCTGCACCGCACTCAGACCCGAGAGGGACTGATGGAAGAAGGGCGTCTGGGCGGCCGTCGGGGCCGCGCCCGCCGGGCAGGAGAGCCGCTTGGGGCCGTCGGCCGTCCGGTCCGCCCGGGACTCGTCCGTAGACCTCATCCTGACCCGGCCCTCCACGCTCTTTGAGATCCCCGCCCACTTCCTCCTCATGTTCCCCAAGAACCCCCCGGGGCGGCCCGAGGGCCCCTGGCCCCCCTGGGGCAGGGCGGGCCCCTCTGGCCCTTCGGGGGGCAGGTCCATCCAGGTCTGGAGGAGGTCTGCGAAGCTGTTGTCCCCCAGCACCAGCGGCCTGCGGTTGCGTCGGCGGGTCAGCAGAGAGTTGGTCCAGTCGGCGGCGTCGCCCGCCTCGAACGGCGTCCAGGTCTCCAGGCAGGCGTCCGACGTGGAGCGGGGCCGGCGCCGCCCCCCCGGCGCCGTCCGGTTGGTGCGCAGGCAGGCGGACGCCGACACCCGCACGTTCCTGCTCCTCCGCAGCACCGCTCCTCCGCAGCACCGCCGCCTCGTCACGCCACCACGCCTCCGAGTACCCCGAGTCCAGCTCCAGGCTCCTCTCGCTGTCAGGCGACCCCGGACCCGGGCCCAGGCCCGAGTCGGCCCGGTCGCCCGCCTCCTCCTCCTCCTCCTCCTCCTCCTCCTCCTCCTCCTCCTCCTCCAGGGGGCTGGCCAGGCAGCATGCTGAGTCGTAGGTGCTGGCCGTACTGGCCGTGCTGGCCGTACTGGTCGTACTGGCGTCCGACATGCGCAGCCTGGTGTGCATCTCACGCCGTTGGCCGGGCCGCAGGGGGCGGGCAGAGTGGCGGCAGGAGGAGGGGGGCGTGGCGGGGACGGGTGGGGGCGTGGCGGAGGCTGGCGGGGGCGGGGCCGGCGAGGCTCTCCGGAGCTGCCTCAGGTCCTGGAGCGACCGCATCATGTAGTCCACCTGCTCCCGGAGACACACCCCCCCCCCGGGGTCCTGCAGGCAGAGCTGAGGACACACGGCAGAGGATCAGTGGGCCGCCACATCACACGCTCACAGGAACTGGTACTGTTACTGTTTCCTGTCCAGGCCCTCCCTAAAGACACACGCACGGCGGACAGGGTTCAGCTGGTTTGATAAGAGGACGTCTCTGAGGCCTACAGGTAAGATCTGCCCGAGACACTTCCTCTAGTCCTGCTGCCTCAACGCTACATCTGTCTCATCAAACCCCTGGAGGAGCAGGTCTGTGGTGTGAAGGGTTAACAGTACGTTGGTCAGGCTGAGAGAGAAGCTGATGAAATGAAAGCAGCACTCAGGGGGATGAGACCAAGGACACTCACACACCATGTTGACCCTGCTCGCTGCAACCAGAACCCGGCTGGACGGTCCACGCTGCGGCTAACGGGGCAGCGGAGGCACCATCCATCAATCACTACACCGGATCATCGTGAGTTTCAACGTCATTTACCGCCAAGGAGTAAAACTTTGATCGCTGAACGCAGAATAAAAGAACAAAGAACTGACAGATATAACTCACCATTCCTTTACTTCTCATCTGCACCATTTTCTCTCCTTTAAAGTCCTGATCCTGCAACCAAAGTAAGTCATTAGAAACACATTATCTACTGCCCAAGATCAGGTAATATACTGTGTATATATATATATATATATATATGCACACACACACATTATATATATATATATATATATATATATACATATATGCATATACACATATACATACATACATACATACATACATACATATACATATACTGTACATAAGATAAGATGAGCCTTTAATGTCTCTTAGGTAGAGAAATTTGTCTTGGGCAATCGAGAGAGTGTGGTTACAAAATTTACAAAAAACATACATAAACACAGAAGGTGAGCTGACACCAATGAACACAGAGACATATAATTATAAACATAGAACATATAACAAGTCCTCCGTTTAAAATAAACAAGTCACGTACCTTGAATCCTTGAATCCAAAGATAATTAAAGTGATGTTAAATATTAACGGTCATCGGCTCCTCTTGATGCTGACCGAATAACACAAGAGGACAAGCGGAGGAGACTGACTGAAGGGACGCGAGGAGGAAACGGACAGAGTGACGGAGGACGCGCTGCGCTCCTCTTTAAAAGACACGCGCCAGTCAGTCCGTCTAGCTATGTGCAGGAATCAGCCAATCAGATCTCAGGAGGCGAGCTGCGTAATAGACCTCTGAAGAATAAGTCCCGCCTCCGAGGCTCCGATTCCCTCGGTCAAATGTCAATGGGAAATAACATGGGTTTTTTGAATGATCGTACATAACAAACTCTGTAGGTTGCGAAGAAGTAAATGCTGTGTCACGTTTTGAACTACACACATTTTCCATCTAGTTTCGACTGGCTTTTTGGATTGTCGATGCCGTTAAAATAGCATTTATAATCGCCAAAACGGGGGTCAACCTAGAACAAATGCAACAGAAGCAAACTCAACTGATTTTGTATTCTCAATATGTCCTGAGTATGGAAAAAAAAGCCCAGAAGAATCCCATTAGGGGAAAGTTTCGAAAAACACCCAAATATAGCCTATTCATGCGCATTCATTATTTCATTCATTATTTTCCCCACGTGAATATGGGTAAGAATTTTAACATTTAGATATCACCATGAAAATTACTGAGTTGATTACTAACATCAAGAAAAACAATGTATTACAAGTTTTTGGAAATTGTTTGTTGACATGGGCATACGGTGCATAATCAAATTATGTATGTGCTATCTTACAAAAATACCACAACAGATCTAAACATTGGGTATAGCCAGGTGAAAATGTCTTGTTGAATCTTGTTGACATCTTACAGTAAAAAAAAAAAGTCCACTCAACTGTCAATCAACTGTCACTAAGCTGTCAGGTAAGAAAGATTGTTTGATTCAGCAACTTTTTATATGACCTTTTGTCTTCTGCATTCTCCTTACCCTTGTGTCCGGTTCTTGCCTCAGACTTATCCCCCAGTCAGTGTTTTTTTTGGTTGTAAAGAATGAATGTTATAGGTATAGGCCTGTATCAATATAGTCCCAGTGGGACTGATTCTGGGTATGTGGCCCAAACCCCATCTCTGCATAATAATTAATAAAGGCTGGTTTAAAGTACTTCTTCCTGCCTCTATGTATTAATGTTCATGGGTAGCCTAAATTGGTTAAGTATTTTACTGTAGGATATCAACAAGATTCAGCAATACATTTTCACCTGGCTATACCCAATGTTCAGATCTGTTGTGGTATTTATGCAAATCACATTCATAATTGGATTATGCACCGTTTGCCCATGGTAACAAACTATTTAAAAAAACTTGTAATACATTTTTAGTTTGTCTTGACGTAAGTAATCAACTCATTTTCATTGTGATATGTAAATGTTAAAATGTTTACCCTATTCACGTGAGAAAAATAATGAATAGGCGTATGAATAGCTTATATTTGGGTCTTTTTCGTTTTTCTTTTTTCATAAAATGACTGAAATATTAGCTCTAGAGGTTGATGCAGCTGATCACGTTATAAAGCGGTGATGTGGTGTTTGGATCCAGTGTGCAGCGGAGGGCCATCCTGTGGCGCCCCCTGCTGTTCAGCTGCGGATCTCCACGTCATGTCTTCAGGTCTCAGGCTCGACGGTGAAGCCTCAGCGGTTAAAGCGAGCGGGATGCGTTTGGACATGCCTCAAACACCGAGCTGCTAGAAGTGGCTATATCGTGTTTTCTTTGTTGTAAAGAATCAATGTTATAGGTATAGGCCTGTATCTATATCAACAATACAATGTAATGGTTAATTTGATAATGTAGTCTTAGATTTCATCTCGGCTCATAAAATAGCTTTTAGTTTGATTACTGATTCAGAAGACAGGAGCATCAGTCTTTTCTTTGTAAAGGCACAGCCCTCTCTGGTGTGCGGTTCAGAGAATGCACATCACAGAGGAATGGCCCTCAGTAGACAACACAGCTGTGGCTGTATAACCTAATAGCAGCACAAAAGATAATCTTTATAGCTAATTTCTTTTTTTGCAGGTTATCTGAGGTACAACACTCATGGTGGGTTCAGTTTGATGAGTCCGACATGACATCCATAAATGAGGATATTCTGATACACTGAGGTGTTAACTCCTCAGCCATCTGAACCTCCCCGCGGGGTAACAACCGTTTGGACGTGTTGCTGGATCCACATCATGTAGTCATGAATTAGCATTCAGTGAATTGTGTGTGTGTGTGTGTGTGTGTGTGTGTGTGTGTGTGTGTGTGTGTGTGTGTGTGTGTGTGTGTGTGTGTGTGTGTGTGTGTGTGTGCCCGTGTTACCTCTCAGCGCACGTGGATCAGAGTGAATCTGTAACCCTACAATGAGAAATGTATTTAACGAGATAGAGACTCAAAAAATACATTTACGGCATTTAGCAGACGCTTTTATCCAAAGCGACTTACAATATAAGACAAAGACCTGCATTATATATATTTTGTATATTTTGTATGGCAAAATATACTCTTGCAGTACCAACATACCCGCTAGGGGGCTCTATAGTCCTGCAGTACCGACATATCCACTAGGGGCCCTATAGTCTTGCAGTACCGACATATCCACTAGGGGCCCTATAGTCCTGCAGTAACGACATATCCACTAGGGGTGCTATAGTCCTGCAGTACCTACACATCCACTAAGGGCGCTATAGTCCTGCAGTACCTACACATCCACTAGGGGCGCTATAGTCCTGCAGTACCACCATACCCGGTGGTGGCGCCACACACCGCCTACTAAACACGTCTTCCTAAATGGAGCATTTAGTTTCCTCCGTCGGCGCTGAGGGTGAAAAAGATCCAAGACAATTGTTGGAAGGTCAGACCTTTTTTAACATCAATTATTCATGTTTCAGATATATTAAAAGATGGAAAAGGTTACCGTATATCACGTGACTTCAGTTTCAGTCTTCAGTTTATACTGCGACTCAGATGGGGGCCAAACCACAACAGATCATTCATCATCCTAAACATGAGCTATTTGGATCATAATTCCACACATTTCAAAAGAATACAATGAAACATGAGGGTTTGTGTTAAATGATTATTTTAACAAACGCAAGAAAAACAGAACATACAAGAGTTAGGTGAACTCTACTTTATTTAAATTAAATCATTAATATTTACCAAAAACACTAAACCCATTCTTCGTTATTCAACCTCATTAATATAGGCTATGCTAAGGTGGTGGGAGGATGGAATTGGAAGAAAGATTTTAGGCAGTTTATGCAGGAATGAAGAAAGCATATGTGGGAAAGGTTGTAAACTGAAGTAAAGGTATAGAGCCACGGACAGAGAGACAGAGAGACAGACAGAGAGACACCATGGTCATAGAGCCACTGACAGAGCGAGAGAGAGAGAGACAGAGAGAGTCACCAAGGGACAGAGTTACAGACTACAGATATCAGTTTGATTCTTTACCGTTTCCTCTCGTTGAAGCAACTTTTTAAATCACTTTTTACTTGTTTATTTTATTTTTTTCATCTTTTTGACATTTTATGTATTTTTGTAGGAATGTTAAGATAATTTGTGCAGAAGACAGATACTCTATTTGCATGTTGAATCATGCACAACAATATCCGGTTGGGCTATGAATGTCAAAGTATGTAAACAATATTAAAAAAAAGCACTTTCTGATAATATTCCATGTCCATGCCTGTGCATCCGTTTTAAAAATAAGTTGTATGCGATTAAAAGTTTAATAATTTGCACATCAGATTTTTTCTAAAGTAAAACAAACGCATTTATATAAAACAGTTTTCCTGTGCCTCAACTAGTGATTGAAAATAAAAAAGGAGGGAAGAGAACAGCTAAAATACAAAAACAAAATCTTGATTCAAGGTCAAGGCCCAGAGCTAACATACGAGCGACTGGATCAGCGATCGATCTGAAGTCTTGTTTTGTTTCCTTTCAGTCTTTCAGGCGTCTTTACAAAAAGCAGATCAAAGCAGAGATTGTGGTTTGATAGTGCAGTCATTCATGTGTTCATCTCGTCACCGGAGCCTCACGGACCTAACATAGGAGAGACACATACAACCATCACTTCAGAGGAGAGACACATTCAACCATCACTTCAGAGGAGAGACACATACAACCATCACTTCAGAGCAGAGACACATTCAACCATCACTTCAGAGGAGAGACACATTCAACCATCACTTCAGAGCAGAGACACATTCAACCATCACTTCAGAGGAGAGACACATTCAACCATCACTTCAGAGGAGAGACACATTCAACCATCACTTCAGAGGAGAGACACAATCAACCATCACTTCAGAGGAGAGACACAATCAACCATCACTTCAGAGGAGAGACACATTCAACCATCACTTCACCAGCTCAGACACTGGGTCGGACACCAGAAAAGAAAGGGGCGGAGTCACGTCTCGATTGGTCACAGTTATAATCTACAGTAATAATAAAGTCATTCACTGAGTGAAGCTTTAGAAGAGGATTTGAATGAATGTATTTCTGCGATGGACAGGCTAAACGGTTTTGATTTGAAACCTTTACAGACACTTCTTCTAATAACATTTTTCTCTGGACAGGATGTTTGGGCTTGAGTTACCTCCGGGAAAGTCTACCAGTGCTGTCCGGTTTGTACTGGACGTCAGCCAATGAGGGCTTACCGATCCCTGGAATCCCCCAACGGGATTGGTTGAAATTGAACGTTTTGTGGAACGCCCTTTCAGACTTTATTATTCTGATGTCTGATTTGTGAGACAGACCAACCAGTCAAAACCCTCAAGTCTGTCGTCGTTTGAAACGACGTCACACTAACCCTTGTGACATATACGTGTGTTTTCCCGGGTTGTATTACAACGGCGATTTCATTGGACAGTGTATTCACGTATATTTGCACAACGCGATCTGATAGGCCGACGGATCAGTTGCTGCATGAAAAGTTGAAAAATTCTCAACCTTTTGACGCAGGCAAAGGAGCCGACAGAATGGACGGACAATGCATTTCGAAAGCGCCCCATGCAAAGTCAATGAGCTCCGTCAACGGACAGAGGTAGTGTGAACGCGGCGTAAATCTAACCCTATAGAGTGAGGGTCAGTCACACTAACTCTTACCCTACAGAGTGAGGGTTAGGCACTCACCTCAGAAGAGGCCGCAGTCCTTGAGGTTAGGTTACTGTCAAAGAGTTTGGGTTAGTCACACTAACCCTCACTAACCCTAACCCTATAGAGTTAGGGTCAGTCACACTAACTCTTACCCTACAGAGTGAGGGTTAGTCACTCACCTCAGAAGAGGCCGCAGTCCTTGAGGTTGTTCTTGATGATGACGTCGGTGACAGCGTCGAACACAAACTGCACGTTCTTGGTGTCGGTGGCGCAGGTGAAGTGGGAGTAGATCTCCTTGGTGTCCTTCTTCTTGTTCAGGTCCTCGAACTTGGTCTGGATGTAGGCCTGCGCCTCCTCATACTTGTTGGGGCCTGGAGGGTTTGGGAGGGGAGGAGATCTGAGAAGGGGCTTCAAACCATCGGACACCCGAACCTACCTCTCTGACTGCATGGTCAGGACTCTCTTTGAGACACTCATCCTTAAGATGAACACACCGTAGATAACAAGGTCCAGGGCGAACCAAAGGGTTAGAGAAACAAAGGCTGAGTAGGCCTATCGCTGAACTGTAGAGTAGAAGAGTGTGTAGGCCTACCGCTGTACTACTGGGTGATAGAGGGTGAGTAGGCCTACCGCTGTACTACAGGGTGATAAGAGGGTGAGTAGGCCTACCGCTGTACTACAGGGTGATAGAGGGTGAGTAGGCCTACCGCTGTACTACAGGATGATAAGAGGGTGAGTAGGCCTACCGCTGTACTACAGGATGATAAGAGGGTGAGTAGGCCTACCGCTGTACTACAGGATGATAAGAGGGTGAGTAGGCCTACCACTGTACTACAGGATGATAAGAGGGTGAGTAGGCCTACCACTGTACTACAGGATGATAAGAGGGTGAGTAGGCCTACTACTGTACTACAGGATGATAAGAGGGTGAGTAGGCCTACCGCTGTACTACAGGATGATAAGAGGGTGAGTAGGCCTACCACTGTACTACAGGATGATAAGAGGGTGAGTAGGCCTACCACTGTACTACAGGATGATAAGAGGGTGAGTAGGCCTACTACTGTACTACAGGATGATAAGAGGGTGAGTAGGCCTACCGCTGTACTACAGGATGATAGAGGGTGAGTAGGCCTACCGCTGTACTACAGGATGATAAGAGGGTGAGTAGGCCTACTACTGTACTACAGGATGATAAGAGGGTGAGTAGGCCTACCGCTGTACTACAGGATGATAAGAGGGTGAGTAGGCCTACCGCTGTACTACAGGGTGATAGAGGGTGAGTAGGCCTACCACTGTACTACAGGATGATAAGAGGGTGAGTAGGCCTACCACTGTACTCAGGGAAGCAGATGGTGAGCGGGCTGTGGGCGATCTTCTCCTCGAACAGGTCCTTCTTGTTGAGGAACAGGATGATGGAGGTCTCCGTGAACCACTTGTTGTTGCAGATGGAGTCGAACAGCTTCATGCTCTCGTGCATCCGGTTCTGGAAGCCGGGGAAGACGTGATGCAGAGATTAGAACCAAGAACAGAGGGGGAATGAACCCTGGGCCATCACCATGGCAATGGGAGGGTACCACACACACACACACACACACACACACACACACACACACACACACACACACACACACACACACACACACACACACACACACACACACACACACACACACACACACACACAAAAGTTTGGGGTCACTAAGAGATGTCCTTATTTTTTTAAGAAAAGCACAATCTTTTCAAGGAAGATAACAGATAACTGGATGTGGCTGATCTTTAATGTAATATCTACATCGATGTACAGAGGCTCACTTCCAGAAACCATCACTCAACTCAACCATCACTTTGTTCTAATGGTACATTGTTTAGCTAATCGTGTTAAAAGGCTAATTGATGATTAGAAAACCCTTGTGCAATTATGTTAGCACAGCTGAAAACTGTTGAATAAAAGTGTGAGTTTTCATGGAAAACATGAAATTGTCTGGGTGACCCCAAACTTTTGAACGGTAGTGTATATATATATGTATTAGGGCTGTTAAAATTTGCACGATAATAACGCATTAACGTGATTAAAAATTGTAATCGTTTGACAGCCCTAGTATATATATATACATGTATATGTATATGATATATCTATAGAGACATGATCCTGAGGCCTCACCATCTCCTCGTCCTCCGCCAGCACCAGGTCGTACGCGCTCATGGCCACGCAGAAGATGATGGCGGTCACGCCCTCGAAGCAGTGGATCCACTTCTTCCTCTCCGACCGCTGGCCGCCCACGTCAAACATCCTGCACACAGCCGGCAGCGGCGCTCAGTGATGAAGCACCCGGGGGCCGCCCGCCACGGGGGGCCGCCCGCCGCGGGGCAACACCGGGACTGACGGCAAACTTTTGCACAAACATTTTCTTCAATAAACAAAGCTTTCGCCGTTGTCCAGAAATACCTTGCGGGTACTGTGTTTGTTTGTTTTTATCCCGTTCTCGCACGGAAGTGACGACTCTGTGGACCAATCAACGGACGGCATGTGTAGCTACAACTTTTCTGCACCCTTTCAGACCGCTTGGTACCCCGGAGGAGTACTGGAGAATAAGTACGGCTAATCGCGACTCAGTGCGCTTATTTTGGGACCCCGCCCACCTTTGGCGTTGGAAACACAAACCATACCACACATAACCGTACCGCTCCTCGGACACGCGCCACCTGACACTCGTATCACGAGAGGAGATGAAGCATCAATATCCTCACGTTCATAAAAGAAGCAAATCAATAACAAAAGCGAACCAGAAGAGACAACAGTGTTCTGATTCCCTGAAGGACCAGAGGAGGGAGGGGGAAGGCCCTCATGTTTTGAGACGAGGACTCACTTGAAGTGCAGGTCCTTGAAGGTAAAGTGTGTCTCCACGATGCCCGTGGTCTTCACTCGGGTCCTCAGCACGTCCTGCTGGGTGGGGATGTAATCCCCCTTGCCTATTCTCTCCAGGTCGTTCAGGTAACTGTCCGGACACACACACACACACACACACACACACACACTTAACCAGGGTAGCTGATATGTAGTGCACACAGGTGGATGAGGTCATGAAGGAGGTAGCTGTAGAGGTGTTGGCACCACCTGGCACCACCTGATCCAGGGTCTGCTCCACCACCTCTACAGCTAGCTGCAGTCCTCCCCCAACAACACGTCCCTAACCCTGAGGGAGCTAGCCTCCAGGTCTCCGCCCGGTCGGGACCAGACCGGAGGTGGGGCTGGACCAGAGACTCAGGGGGAGGTGGGGGACAGAGGGGGAGGTGTGGGGGGACAGAGGGGGAGATGTGGGAGACAGAGGGGGAGGTGTGGGGGGACAAAGGGGGAGATGTGGGAGACAGAGGGGGGGGGGGGGGGGGGGCGGGGTGGGGGCAGGGTATCTGCAGGTTTCAGCAAGTCAAATTTAAGACTTTTTAAGACCTTTTTAATACCACCTTGAATGAAATTTAAGACCTAAAGCACGCGATGGTGGGGGGGATCCCGCTGTATAGCATGTGTGTCACTCAATGAGACTCATTAAAGTTGACTTTTTGTCTGTTTATTGAACATAAGGTGATACTCAGTGCTCTCTGGTTCAAAAGGTGTGTCCTTCCCGAAAAGTCCCGCGAGAAAAATAAAAAAATAAATAGTCCTGCCCCGACAAATTTAAGACCTTGAGTTACAGTATTTAAGACCAGCATATGACATTTTTAACGAATTTAAGACTTTTTAAGGCCTTCAATTTAGAAACATGAATTTAAGACTTTTGAAGACTTTTTAAGGATGCGTGGACACCCTGGGTGGGGGAGACAGAGGGGGAGGTGGGGGACAGAGGGGGAGAGACAGAGGGTGTTTGGGGGGGACTCACTAGGCGGCGGAGTCGTTGAGCTGGTACTCGCGTGCGCGGGTGAAGCAGCCCTGCACGCCCCCGTCAGCCCACAGCCGCTGGATGACGTGGGAGAGCTCCTCCGGGAGGAGGCCCTGCTCCTCCGCCCCCGAGGAGAGGGAGAACAACTGCCGGGCGTCGTCCTACACACACACACACACACACACACACACACACACACACACACACACACACACACACACACACACACACACACACACACACACACACACACACACACACACACACACACACACACACACACACGCGTTAGGGCTAAGGTGGGGGTCACCTGGGTAACGTACCCCGACACACTGGCTATGTCCTTCAGTAGGATGGTCTGGAGATCCTCTAGAAGTGAACGTGATATGAAGAGTTTGGGCCTCAGCACACCCCTCCTGGGGTCTCATGATGTCTTCTACATGGATTAAGATTCTATGTGATGAAAAACACCAATCTCATCTAAATCTTCCATGGTCTGTGTGGATCAGGTGTGTGTGTGTGTGCATCAGGTGTGTGTGTGTGTGTGTGTGTGTTACCCACCACCCTGGCCTCGTCCTCGTAGCTGATCTTCAGGTTGCCCATGGCCTTGATGATGGCCATGATGGACTGGATGGTGTTGCTGTAGACCACCGCTCGGTACTGCTTGCACTCGTCTTCTGAGTAGCCATCTTCATGGATGATCCTGAGACAAAACGGGTCATCAGAGACGTGATCTAAGAGAGCACCCCTCTGATGGCTGCACACTGGAACACTATATCACTTGATAGAGATTATTGTTTATTATGAAGCGTTTAGAGCGCCTTCATTGCAGGATGATTTATAAAACATTCTTAATTAAATACTGATCCATTCATGGCTCCTCGTTAGCATATAGTGCATGGATAGCATCACATAACGACGTGTCTGGGAGTGAACGGACGGTCAGACAGACAGACAGGCTCTAGAGCCTGAAGGGTGATTGA
Organism: Micromesistius poutassou; assembly: GCF_964030765.1. Taxonomy (NCBI): domain Eukaryota; kingdom Metazoa; phylum Chordata; class Actinopteri; order Gadiformes; family Gadidae; genus Micromesistius; species Micromesistius poutassou. The sequence continues at coordinate 388,176 of NC_140272.1, forward strand.
TTTCTGGAGAGTGGAACAGCCTCTCTGAGAGAAGAGCTGTCTTACTGAACCCTCCAGCCTCACTGGGAATAAGAGCGGAGTGGATTAAAGCCACACAACCCTTCTGTAGTCCAGGAGAACCTTTAATCTCACATCACATCAGGCTCTTGGTGGACCGACTCAAGATAAGCTCCAGGATTGGACTGATAACGGGAAACCAAACACCAGCAGGCTGAGGTGCACTGATGGCTCACAGAGCGATTAAGCTATTGATTGAAATGCATGGCAAAGGCATTTCTAATGACTGGAAGCATTATGCTCATTCATTTATGTATACATGCAGACTCTGCTCTCCCATTACCAGCCAACAAAGCATGCTTCTGGACATATTGAAGCCTCATTGTTGTCCAACAAAATCGTAGAATATAGTTTGAGTTGGAATGAGATAGTAGCTTTGTATTGAGCTCCAGGATTGTCCTAATGGTGTTTATATGTAGCTCTTCCCTGTTGAAGTGCCCTGCATGCTGTGTTGGATTCTCTTCAGTTTGATGTCAAATGAATTGAAAACACAGCCAGCCACGGGGTCCGGCCCAGCGAGCTGGCAGAGGCCATATGAATATTTCATTCTTCTCCCTCGGCCTGGATTTGAAATATTACTTCCAAGTCCACTTTCTGCCAGAAGGGATTCTACTCAGCGAATCTCAAAGAGGGCCAAGATGGGATTGAATGTGAGCACATTGTTGTAGCCGTGTGTGTGTGTGTGTGTGTGTGTGTGTGTGTGTGTGTGTGTGTGTGTGTGTGTGTGTGTGTGTGTGTGTGTGTGTGTGTGTGTGTGTGTGTGTGTGTGTTACACAGTGTACAGTTTATTTAGAATTATATTAGAGCCTTGATCTGGTGATTTGTGCTGTGGCTTTGAGCTGAGCAGCGCTATGCAGAGACGTCAGAACCAGCAGTCTGTTACCTTACCTAGTCTGTTAAGGCTATGTCAAACCAGACTCAATTAAAAACAAGAAGGCTTGGAAGATCCCTGTCTCTCCGTCTCCAGTACATTCCCCCTGGTCCGGTGAGGTGGTGTTTCATGAAGTCATAACCCCTGAACCCCAAGCTCCCCCATCCAGGAGCGCTACAGAATCGTCTTCCTCTGCTGTGAGAGGGTGAACCGATCCACAGTAGCACTGGTGGACCTCTTGATCAGACATCATGGGGTTCTCGCTCTGGTTTACAGAGGAGATCTTCATCCAGGACTTCTGACCAACGCCGAGGCGCTGTAGGACGGGTGATCAGTGAATGTCCTCATCAGGAGAAGATCTAGGGCCCTCCGATCAGGACACCAACTCTCAATGCCCCTCAAGAAATGTTCTCTACAGTATAATACGGTAAATCAAATGTTCTCTAATGTATAATATGGTACATCAAATGTTCTCTACAGTATAATACGGTAAATCAAATGTTCTCTAATGTATAATATGGTACATCAAATGTTCTCTACAGTATAATACGGTAAATCAAATGTTCTCTAATGTATAATATGGTACATCAAATGTTCTCTACAGTATAATACGGTAAATCAAATGTTCTCTAATGTATAATACGGTAAATCAAATGTTCTCTAATGTATAATATGGTACATCAAATGTTCTCTACAGTATAATACGGTAAATCAAATGTTCTCTACAGTATAATACGGTAAATCAAATGTTCTCTAATGTATAATATGGTACATCAAATGTTCTCTACAGTATAATATGGTAAAACCAACAGCCTGTATTCTCCAGTGTAATAGGGTAAATCAGATGGCCTTTATTCAGAGCAGACCCAGGGCCTAGTAGCACTGAATACGTTATCTGGCCAAGGAGTATCCAATGGCCTTACAGGGGTTCAACACAGTGAGGGAGGAAAGCAGAGAGTCAGAGGGACTCTACATGCTCTCAGGCTTGATTGGATGCTAATCCTACAGGGAGTGGTACTAAAGGAAACACCAACACGCTCCATCCCTCAGACCTCTACTCCCTTACTTAGGGTGAAAACCTGACCCTGACTCTAGGAGCCGTCATTGTAACAATATATCAGAATGCTTCTGCTGTCAACAATCCTTCCTGGAGATTTAAACTGTATGAAATGAAGATAACATTGGAGTGAAACTATGTTTCAGTATTACTATTTCAATATCAATCGAATAAATGTTCTTCTCTTGAATGGAAGAAGTAACACACCTGAACCCTCCTACTCTAGCCCAGATCAACCCTCCCCTCCAGCCCAGACCGTCTGATGCCTCCTCCTGGAAGGGCCCTCTGTGCACTAGAGGCCCAGGTTTCATGAGAGGCCCTCAGTGCACTAGAGGCCCTCTGTGAGAGGCCCTCAGTGCACTAGAGGCTCTCTGTGAGAGGCCCTCAGTGCACTAGAGGCCCTCTGTGTGGACCCTCTGGGCACTAGAGGCACATGTTAGTACTGCATTAGGACTACCTATAGTACATGTTAGTACTGCACTAGGACTACCTATAGTACATGTTAGTACTGCACTAGGACTACCTATAGTACATGTTAGTACTGCACTAGGACTACCTATAGTACATGTTAGTACTGCACTAGGACTACCTATAGTACATGTTAGTACTGCACTAGGACTACCTAAAGTACATGTTAGTACTGCACTAGGACTACCTATAGTACATCTTAGTACTGTACTAGGACTACCTATAGTACATGTTAGTACTGCATTAGGACTACCTATAGTACATGTTAGTACTGCACTAAGACTACCTATAGTACATGTTAGTACTGCACTAGGACTACCTATTGTACATCTTAGTACTGTACTAGGACTACCTATAGTACATGTTAGTACTGCACTAGGACTACCTATAGTACATCTTAGTACTGTACTAGGACTACCTATAGTACATGTTAGTACTGCACTAGGACTACCTATTGTACATCTTAGTACTGTACTAGGACTACCTATAGTACATGTTAGTACTGCACTAGGACTACCTATAGTACATCTTAGTACTGTACTAGGACTACCTATAGTACATGTTAGTACTGCACTAGGACTACCTATAGTACATCTTAGTACTGTACTAGGACTACCTATAGTACATGTTAGTACTGCACTAGGACTACCTATTGTACATCTTAGTACTGTACTAGGACTACCTATAGTACATGTTAGTACTGCATTAGGACTACCTATTGTACATCTTAGTACTGTACTAGGACTACCTATAGTACATGTTAGTACTGCACTAGGACTACCTATTGTACATCTTAGTACTGTACTAGGACTACCTATAGTACATGTTAGTACTGCACTAGGACTACCTATAGTACATCTTAGTACTGTACTAGGACTACCTATAGTACATGTTAGTACTGCACTAGGACTACCTATAGTACATGTTAGTACTGCATTAGGACTACCTATAGTACATGTTAGTACTGCATTAGGACTACCTATAGTACATGTTAGTACTGCATTAGGACTACCTATAGTACATGTTAGTACTGCACTAGGACTACCTATAGTACATGTTAGTACTGTACTAAGACTACCTAAAGTACATGTTAGTACTGTATTAGGACTACCTATAGTACATGTTAGTACTGCACTAGGACTACCTAAAGTACATGTTAGTACTGTACTAAGACTACCTAAAGTACATGTTAGTACTGTATTAGGACTACCTATAGTACATGTTAGTACTGCACTAGGACTACCTATAGTACATGTTAGTACTGCACTAGGACTACCTATAGTACATGTTAGTACTGTATTAGGACTACCTATAGTACATGTTAGTACTGCACTAGGACTACCTATAGTACATGTTAGTACTGCACTAAGACTACCTATAGTACATGTTAGTACTGCACTAGGACTACCTATAGTACATGTTAGTACTGTACTAAGACTACCTAAAGTACATGTTAGTACTGCACTAAGACTACCTAAAGTACATGTTGGTGGACTCCACGAACTGTCCTATGCTTATAAAGGAGATGTTTAGTGGGTATTGAACACTAACAGCCATCTCATCCATGCCAGACACTGAGCCAAGTGCAGCGTTAGTTTCCATCCTCCGTCGTCAAGCGGAGAACGAATGATGCAATCTCCCATGAATTGTGTACGCACATTTGTGGCGTGTTGTGATATGGTACTGGTTTACCAGGCAGGAAGAGCGATGACACACACACACCATGCTGTGGCGTTACTCACTTCATCTGCTTCACAATGGTGCTCTTCCCTGACTCGCCAGCGCCTGCAGAGGAGGGAAAAACAGGTTAAAAATACACTCCCGTTGGCTGAGGAACGTAAACATCTCAAACATCTGGAGGCTTCAGCTACCCCCCCGCCCCCCCCCCCCCCTCGCCTCAGCTGTCTGTCCCGTTTCCTTACTGACCTCCCTCCTCCTCCCTCCCTCCCTCCCTCCCTCCCCCGCTCCCTCACTCCCTCCCTCCATCTGCTGCTGATGTAATCTCTAGCCCAGTGTTCCTCCAGGCTGGTTTCACTGCGTCATGCACCCTCTCTTTTTTTCCGATATGCATAATGCCACAGCGGTACCAGTGCAGCCCCGCCCCCCACCCCCCCCCTGCCAAGAGTACCAATAAATAAACAGAACCCCCCCCCCGAGAGACAAGACACACACACACACACACACACACACACACACACACACACACACACACACACACACACACACACACACACACACACACACACACACACACACACACACACACACACACACACACACACACACAGGCACACACACCAGGGTAGGGCCATGGAGAATATAACCCTTACCCTTACTACTGTGGCCTGCTCCTCAAGGGTTTACCCGGTGTGCCGACCCCGTAATGACCCTAAAATGACCCCAGGCTGACCCTATACTGCCCTCACACTGTCCCCATGCTGACCCCGCTCCGGAGGGACACAGCTCAGTGCCGTCCACTGTGATACAGGTCAGGGCTGTTGAAGACGTTCTACAGAACATCCTGCCTTGGCACATCCAGTGCGGTGCCGAGGCACCGGACATGCGATGCATTCTCCGTTCAATTATTCACCTTTTCTGGTCTGACATCACCCATGCCGTGTCTTATCTGTGGTTACATTGCCGCTCCACACTGACGACAGAATCCACGCTGACCGCACACACACACACACACCGTGAGCCAAACACTTTACTACTTTAAATCAGGTGGCTTATGCAGCTGGTATTTAACATTTGCCAATGGTCTTTTGTGCCCACCAACACACCCACACACAGGCTGAACCTCATTTATGATTGGCTTGTGTGGAACAAAAGGAACTGAAGCCAAGAGAAGGAAGAGAAGGGAGAAGAAGTCTTTCTTGTAAACACTCCTTAAGAATGGAGTAGAGAGGCCCCTCTGGGGGTCTCTAGACTACTCCTCCAGGCCCCTGAAACGTCCTCAACAGCAAGGGCCCACAGAGGTCCTGCAGGCCAACTGAACGGTAACAACGTATTAACATCGCCTGGTAACAGCCTGTTTGCAACGTCCCCCACCCGGTAACTGCAGCATCACGAATCAGAAGAGTATTGTTTGGACTTATGACCTCTAAGACTCTCCATCACCCACCGGGTGACTGACACACACACACAGACACACACACACACACACACACACACACACACACACACACACACACACACACACACACACACACACACACACACACACACACACACACACACACACACACACACACACACACACACACACAGCGTGTGAGCCAGCTAATTGAAGACAAGCAGAGTAAATCCATCCCTTTGGGTCCTGTAATAACTAAAGGGCCGTGTTGTTTCCCCTGGCAGCAGGGCTCCTGTTCATCCAACAGGGGAGCTGAACTGCTCCGCAGGAGGCACCTGGTTCAGCTCTGGGGCTCAGAGGAGAGCAATTAGGAAGCTTTGTTTAGTATCAACATCACCACGCCCGTCCCTCTGGGAATAACAGAGTCGATACAATAAGCCTATCAGGCGGCCGGGGGGAATGAACAGAGTCAGGGTCCTGTTCAGTGAGCAGACAGCCTGCAGGTTACAGACAGCAATGGTTAAGATATCCAGCTATTATTATCAATATGTGCTTAACCAGTTACCCTAACCAGGGAGGGGAACTGACCCTAGAGCCATCCATCATAACCCTAACCAGGGAGGGGGAACTGACCCTAGAGCCATCCATTATAACACTTACCAGGGAGGGGAACTGACCCTAGAGTCATCCATCATAACCCTAACCGGGGGGGGGGGGGATCTGGCCCTAGAGCCATCCATAATAACCCTAACCAGGGAGGGGATCTGACCCTAGAGCCATCCATTATAACACTTACCAGGGAGGGGAACTGACCCTAGAGCCATCCATCATAACCCTAACCGGGGAGGGGGATCTGACCCTAGAGCCATCCATTATAACACTTACCAGGGAGGGGATCTGACCCTAGAGCCATCCATCATAACCCTAACCAGGGAGGGGGATCTGACCCTAGAGCCATCCATTATAACACTTACCAGGGAGGGGAACTGACCCTAGAGCCATCCATAATAACCCTAACCAGGGAGGGGGATCTGACCCTAGAGCCATCCATCATAACACTAACTTGCGAGGAGATGTTTTGTATACATACACATTTTAGGTATAGCGTTATTGTGTATTTTTGATGATATTTGTTTTCCTTACTCAGACTTTATCTCCATGTTTTGGAGCAGAGCCTTGTAAGAGAAGCATTGAGAATGAATGAAGTGAATCTTGATGAGTGGTACCTCCCTGCTCAGACTAATGAGTGCTTTAAGTAATAAGACTTCAGCGTTCTCTTCCTTTCTTCAGAAAACGGGCCAGGTTCCCTTGCAGGATCCCTGGCCCTGGCAGCCATCTTGCTAATAGTATGTTATTCACTAGAGATCAGCTGGCGGCCATTTCACGACCTGCAGGGCTGGGCTGTAATTCATGTTATCCTCACCGCCCTGCAGTGGCACTGTGACCACAGCTACACATCTTAACAGGAAGACGGAGAAGAGGAAAGACCATTTTGTAGACTTAACCATACTCATATGATGAATCCTGCTCATATTGAGGAGATACATGTATTGATCAGAATATGATGAATCCTGCACATATTGATGGTATTGATGAGATAGATTGATGGATCAGAATATGATGAATCCTGCTCATATTGAGGAGATAGATTTATGGACCAGAATATGATGAATCCTGTTCATATTGAGATTATAGATTTATAGATCAGAATATGATGAATCCAGTTCATATTGAGGAGATAGATGTATGGATCAGAATATGATGAATCCTGTTCATATTGAGTCGGAAGCCCTTCAGGCAGACCCTGGCGACGTGCTGATCTAGAAGACAAACGTCAGCTCGCGTTGGCCAACTGATCAGGCAAGTGACGGTTAGGTGAGCGGCGTCAGCGCCTCATGGCTCTCCATCTAGTCTACCCGCTCCGGATCAGGACCATTAAAGCACCCAGCTCTCTCTGCCATGCAGCTGGCCGGCGGGGTGTGGGGGGAGAATGGTGTGTGTGTTTTTGAGTAAGTGTTTTTCATTCTGGCCCGGTCTGAGAGTGAGGGAGCCACAAAGACCACAGTGTGCAGCCCCCCCAAACCCCCAGCCCCCCCACGGACACAGGCCCACCACTGTTTACCCTTCAGCCTGCTCCAAGACAACACCGGACCCCCCGGCCTCACAGCCTCCACAAGATGTAGAGGCTCTGAGGCCCGCTGCTCTAGACCACTGGGCATGGAGCGGTCGTGCTGGAGACAGGTACAGGCTGGAGACAGGTACAGGCTGGAGTCAGGTACAGGCTGGAGTCAGGTACGGGCGGTGGGCTGGTGTCTTCTACTAGAGTAGGAGGATGCGTTAAGCAGCTCTAAAGGAAGTTCCGATAAGAAGCTCTGAGGAGTCGTAATGTCAGCAGGAGGATCAGGTCAGCTTTAAGTTCCCCTTCACATATCAAGTGTATTTTCTGCGCCAGCCTTCAATTCTATAAAAACAGCCTTTTGAGAAAATGCATATTTGGCAGCAACTTCAACGTCATGCTCCTTCTGAAATGGTTCTTGGCTAAACTTGACATGTTCATATCCAAGCTGCTTAGTTCTGCTGATTCTGCACGCCAGATTGCACGCTATCATTCAGAAAGGCGACACAGAGACACACACGTCTTAAGAATGATCCAATGAAGAGGTTGTAATACAACCTTATGCTGTTAAGCCCACTATTGACCTGTGTGAAGGCGTGCACCTTGTGTGAAGCTAGTTGTCATGGAAGCGGGATGTTGAACGAGAGCTCCTATCAGATGGAGATAAAAACGAAAGCAGAGAGCAGGAAGCAGAACGGCGGGGGGCTGGGAGTCCAGCTGTCAGTACACATCATGTGCTGCTCTACATATATAGGCTGCGGTTCTCCTACATAGTACATGTTCACTGGAGCAAACAAATTAAATTTAAGCTCATCCAGTGGAGTGCTCTTACAGCAATACAATAATCTACTTTTGTTCCTCCGTAAAAAAAAATGCATCATTCCCATAAGACCATGCTGGATGTATTCCAACCAACATTTATAAACCTTGAATATATCTCCATTCATTAGCAGCGACCGTATCGAAGCTAAAGGACTTCAGTAGGGAATTAAAAGCGTAAAACTCTAACACTGATATCAGGTAAAGATGAAAGTACGCACTCAAGTATCTGCCAAGAGGCATCCATGTGTTCATAGAAGGTCAGCTGACAAACCTCTAACAGCTAACAGTACCTGCTCATACCACAGCTCTACTCTGTTCAACTAAATACTAAGGGCCCCTCCCCCTCAGACAGAGCCCACGGGGCCACTCCCCCCTGGGGACAGAGCCCCTGGGGCCCCTCCCTCAGGGGACAGACCCCCTGGGGCCCCTCCCTCAGGGGACTCTGTGTCTCCAAGGTCAGCCAGGTGATGAGGCCTTAGAGAGCAGAGGGCGTGCCGTGGAGGAAGAGATGAAAAGAGAAGGTCACAAGGGTAGAGCAGGCTCACACACTGAAGAACAACACGGTCTAGATCAATACCTGCCGATGGGGGATAGATTGGCCCATTTAGCAGCTCCACCATCTCAGCCTATTAGAACCATCACTTCCCTGGTCCATCTTTGTACTCTGGCAGGTAGAAAGAGGCAGGTTCCCTTTGGACATCGCACACACGCGCTCTTACTCCCATTAGCTTTCTCCTAATGAGATAAAAGTCTTCCTCCACACTCCTCCTCCTCCTGCTTATTGCTCCTCCTCCTCCTGCTCCTCCTACTGCTGCTACTGCTGCTGCTCCTCCTGCTCCTCCTGCTCCTCCTACTTCTCCTCCTATTGCTCCTTGTAAGACACATGGGCCACCTCCTTGTGAGACATACATAGAACATAAAACACAGACACACACACACACACACCTTGTTTTAAGTAATTAAGAAACATTGAGAGTCTCTAATTGGCCGATGGAAGCAGCTTGTACACTCCACCGTCCCCCCCACCCCCTCCAGCCCCCTGCAGAGAGGAGGGGTGTTACCGTGGACCCCCGCGGGGCAACAACAACAGAGACTCATGTCAACCACACCAAAATAAGATAATTTCATAATAGCACAAGAACAGTGACCTTGATTAAGGATTTCTGTCGGAAGTTGAATCAAACGCATGAGACAAAGAAAACTCAACTAGAAGTTGGAGCAACACTATGGTGGTAGCAACTAGCATTCCCCCATGGTACTATCCACCAAGTAGTCTCATGGTACTATCCACCAAGTAGTCTCATGGTACTATCCACCAAGTAGTCTCATGGTACTATCCACCAAGTAGTCTCATGGTACTATCCACCAAGTAGTCTCATGCTACTATCCACCACGTAGCCCCATGCTATATCCACCACGTAGCCCCATGCTATATCCACAAAGTAGCCCCATGCTACTATCCATCAAGTAGCCCCATGCTACTATGCACCAAGTAGCCCCATGCTATATCCACAAAGTAGCCCCACGCTACTATCCATTAAGTAGCCCCATGCTACCAAGCAGGGAGGAACTGTGGCCCCTCGATAGGAGCCTGTGTGGAAGGTGTTAAGAGGGGTTGCAGGGAGACGAAGGTGGGGGAGGTTGATTGCAGACTGTTAATCGTAGGAGACAGGAGTGAGGGACGACCGAGAGGAAGGGGAGGAGGGTGTGAAGAACGCGTCGGTGTTAAGAGACCCTGAGGCCCACAGAGAGGAGTGTGACAGTGAAAGAAAAAGAGAAACTATAAAGAGAGGACAGCAGAGGGTAAGAAGACAGAACACACAGCGTGGAGACCAGGAGGTAACAGAGGAGAGCAGGAGGAACCAGAGGAGACCAGGAGGTACCAGAGGAGAGCAGACGGTACCAGAGGAGAGCAGGAGGTACCAGAGGAGAGCAGACGGTACCAGAGGAGAGCAGGAGGTACCAGAGGAGAGCAGGAGGAACCAGAGGAGACCAGGAGGTACCAGAGGAGAGCAGACGGTACCAGAGGAGAGCAGGAGGTACCAGAGGAGAGCAGGAGGTACCAGAGGAGAGCAGACGGTACCAGAGGAGAGCAGGAGGTACCAGAGGAGAGCAGGAGGTACCAGAGGAGAGCAGACGGTACCAGAGGAGAGCAGGAGGAACCAGAGGAGAGCAGGAGGAACCAGAGGAGAGCAGGAGGTACCAGAGGAGAGCAGGAGGAACCAGAGGAGAGCAGACGGTACCAGAGGAGAGCAGGAGGTACCAGAGGAGACCAGGAGGTACCAGAGGAGAGCAGGAGGTACCAGAGGAGAGCAGGAGGTACCAGAGGAGAGCAGGAGGAACCAGAGGAGAGCAGGAGGAACCAGAGGAGAGCAGGAGGTACCAGAGGAGAGCAGGAGGAACCAGAGGAGAGCAGGAGGAACCAGAGGAGAGCAGGAGGAACCAGAGGAGAGCTAGTATGGTCGAGGATGTTGTCCTTCTTCCAATGACTAAATATGTGGAGGAAGCATGCCACTAGTGCTACTAAGACTATGATGCCAAATGGTTCCCATCACTCTCACACACACACACACACACACACACACACACACACACACACACACACACACACACACACACACACACACACACACACACACACACACACACACACACACACACACACACACACACACACACACACACACACACGTATTAGCTGCATGGCTATCACAGGGCCCAGATGGAATGGATCCATAATTTATGCTAATAAGCTGAAGGTTCGAAGTGATGCGAGTGGGGCAAGCACAAGCATGTGTATGTGTGAGTGTATGTGTATGTGTGAGTGTATGTGTGAAGCAATGGCTAGAATCAGCTTCCCAATTCCCATTTGCTCTATTATCTCAAGTGCCCACACATGCATGTTTCTAATAGAATCAGGCCTAACACAGCACACCAGCATTATTACCTTTAAATAGACCCAACACCTCAAGGACTAATTTTCAAACAATTCACAGTAGAAATCACTTCTACAGCCGCTCCATGGGAACCCTTCATCACTATGACCAGTGGTGCTGTTAGCAATAATTGACGGTATTCTTAAAATACCCCTTCAGTAGGTCATCAGATGAGTCATCCTGACATCTTATGTGTTCACATAAGATGTCTTATGTGTTTACATACACTCTGGTTCTCAACAGGTCCTCAACAGGTTCTACAACAGGTCCTCAACAGGTTCTACAACAGGTCCTCAACAGGTTCTACAACAGGTCCTCAACAGGTTCTACAACAGGTCCTCAACAGGTTCTACAACAGGTCCTCAACAGGTTCTACAACAGGTCCTCAACAGGTTCTACAACAGGTCCTCAACAGGTTCTCAAGAGCTTCTGGTTCTCAACAGGTTAAATTTCTCAACAGGTTCCTCAACAGGTTCCTCAACAGGTTCCTCAACAGGTTCCTCAACAGGTTCCTCAACAGGGCCTTTGCTCTGTGTTGGTCTCTATTGCTATGGATCCGAGGAAGGCTTTTGTTGAGTACTGTTCGGGGGCTAGGGACCCTCAACAGGTTGAAGGGGATAGCCTCGCATGGAGGGGAGAACTAGCATTAGCACTAGCATTAGCACTAGCAGTAGCACTAGCATTAGCACTAGCAGTAGCACTAGCATTAGCATGGGTCCCTGGGACACACACACACAGCACAGATGGTAGTCAGGGGTCAAAGCAAGGTCAAGCTGATTTACTATTTGTTTGAGTACAACAGAAACTGCAAACCAAAGTCATCTCCCAGTAAATGGAATGAAGCAAGTAAGCCAGTGTTGAGGGGACATCCCCGGGCAGCCACGGTTCCTGCATGACGTCTCCTGCAGCGCTGATTGTTTGAGCCAGGAAGCCCCACCAAACACTCAGAATAAGCTTTGTCTGCTTCTGGTCTCACACCATTACTATCAGAGCTCCGATCTCAGTCCTGGAGCTAAATGCTCGACAGAGGCCCACAGCGGTCTGTCCAACCCACCCCCCGGTAGGAGACTTGGTCAAATATGGTTTCAACAAAGGCTGTGGATTAATAGATTCACTTTTCTGAGAAAATTAATATTTTAGAGCTGAGCATGAATTTGATTAGACACCTCGGGGGTTGAATATTATTTACATATTATTCTACCATATCCATCATCTTCTATTCACAGGGGATTCATTTGCAGCGCACAGTACGATGAGGTAGCATATCAAACAGTAGGAATGGGCTCTTTTCCTTCTGCTCCATGACTAAGGTCAGCACCATCAGGTGCTCGCCAGAGAAACTAGCTCCCAGTCTTCTGAAGCATGAGCACACACACACGTGCACACACAGAGAGCCCCCAGCATGCAGGATAATGATGTTTTACTGAAGGGCCATCCATCACAGAGCTGCCTGCGCCCAGCTCTGCTGTCAGACACCGTCCCGCCCATCTGCCTTGAAGTCTGCAGTAGAGACCACACGATGGCCAGCGGATGTCTGATGGTCAATGTCACCCACCTCATAGGGCCAGATGATGGCGATGCCCCATTGGTCACTGTCAAACAACCAGGATACGTTTGTGACATTGACCAATGGCCCGTTACCATAGGCTGGCCCTGAAGGAGGGGGCGCGGCTATGCAGGGTGATGACGTGCTGACAGGCTGAGAGACGAGAAGGACCTCGAGGATAATGAAGAGTCTGGGGTTATTTCAGGATGGACACGGTGCCTGGCTACACTGGACACTTTGAAGTGGAACACGGCGCCCCACCTGACAGGAAGCAGGAACACGGCAGCCCACCTGACAGGAAGTAGGAGCACTGCGGCCCCCATGCTGGACAGAAGCCTTGGAGGGCCACATGGATGGAGAAGAGGTGGGTTCATGTTTACCACAGAAGGAAATACTGGTGGTTTTACTGCCTGGTTTGCTGTGCGCTAGTGAAAAGTCAATAGAATTCATCTAGCAATGAGGGGTAATACTATTATAAATATTTAACCAGGGGTGTCTGCAACTTGAAAAAACAATTGTACCAAATGAGGATCAATGTCAACATGATAGACATTGATTCTTTAAGCAGACACTTTCTTCCTATGCAACTTACAAGTAAGGCTGGGAGAGTCATAGGATACCATACAGCCATTGCAGGAATCTACCTTGAACCATTAATCGCACACCAAATAAGTGTAGGAATAAAAAGCCTTTTCCTGTACAAAGTGTCAAATAAACACAGAGAGCAACAGTCGGTCAACGTTACATTACAGTTTAGAGTTTAGGTCACCGTCAAAGCTCTCGGCTTAGTGTGGGGACATTATTATGATGTAATGATGAGATGGAGGCACCAAGACTGCTGCGTTAAGCATCAGCTAGCAGGTGGCCTTACGAGCAGCTGTCCTGAAGGCTTCAGACAGGAGTAGTGAGGGGAAATCAATCAATCAATCCAACCTGGACAGGATCAAAGGAGCTGGAGCGAGGGTTTCCACGGTGTTGAGCTGGTGGACTCAGCGGGTCCACAAGGTCTTCAGTAGGTCTCGTTGGGAGTTGTGTTCCTTCAGCCAGATGAGATGCTGGTGAGGACCTCTGTACAGAGGGCTATAGCTGGGCTCCCAGGAGGAGAGCAGGAGCCTCAGCCATGCAGAGGACCAACCCCACGGCTGGGTTGTGTCTCAGTGAGGTGTGGACAGTGAGATGGAGAATCAGGCGGAAGGGAAGTGTGCAGTAGCAGACAAATAAATGGGGCGGAAAGAGGTTGCGATCCGCAGGACGTTTAGACCCCAGACACTAGACACTATTGCCCTGTTTGCCAAAAAGGCACAGGGAATGAACACGGGTCAGATGAAGTTTCGACAGCACAACCCTTTTCCTTTTCCAGTGTTTGCTTTAAAAACTTTCACTGAATCCAGATCAATGTAGGAGGAAAGACTCCTCCAACACTGATCTGGATTCAGTGAAGACCACTCAAAGAACAGCAGCGTGTCACCAACGTAAGACAAAGATGTATGAGTGCACAGTCAATAAGAGAGGTAGACCATAAGGAAGGAGGTTCTCAACCTCATGGTCAGCTGGGATCAGTAGCACAATACTTCAGTACATAACACAAGGTAAAGCAGCCTTTACCTTGATGCAACGGCAGAACGTTGCATCACCTGGGATCACAGTTCATGCCCAGATAAAGATAACATGTAGGAGAATGTATTTGCATCCCTCAGGTGAACCACCATAAGCCACCTTTGTCCAATGCCTCAAAACTCAAACTAATAACTCCCCCTGACATATTTCATCATGGCGTGCTTCCTGACTTCCACCTCCTCGTTTCCGTGGTTACCGTCACTGAGCGGGGCCTGTTGCTGGCACTTCCTCTGCGTCAGGAACCGGAGAGGACACGAGCGCAGTGGGAAGCTCGCTGGCCCCAGCATGGGGTCTGCAGGCTGGCTCCCCCCAGCAGGGGGGAGAGGCGTCTCTGAGACAACAGACAACCATGGAAGGATACTAAAGATACAATGGATACTAAGTAAACAATTACTTGGTAGATTTTCCCCTCTGGCAGGTCAAAAGACAAATATGTAAAAGTTAATATTGAACTCTGAGGCAAAACACGTAGAACTTGAATGATCACCTGTGTGTGTGCATGTGTGTGGGACTCCACAGGAATACAGAAAAGGTTTGCAGTGCCCCTCCGACAGAGAGGTCTTTGTGCGTAGACATTATGTCCGCCTAAGTCTGGTTGCAGCTTTGTCTGGCCTGCTTTGCTTTTGTTCACGTCCACTTCCTTTTAGAGCTCTCGCTCTCTCTCGCTCAGCGAGAGAAAGACAGAGAGAGACGTCATGCCAACCAGGGCCAGACCGTATAGTGTTGCTGTCAGAATCCTTACACTGGTCAATATCAATACATCAACATCTCTTCAATAACCAATTGCCAAATCAAGTAGGTGGACTTCTAAAGAAATATGGCTGATCTAGGGGTATAAACATATTGCGATGGCGTAACTCATTTCACTCAGGTAGGGCCGTTTGTAGTGCCACAACAGAAGTGTTTGCTTTGGAAACACACAGTGTGGTCCAGCGATAAGCGCCATGGTAACCAGAGCTGAATGCCACGTGGGCCGTTCCTCTAGTTAACCAATCAGAGTTCACCAGAGGCAGCCATCACATACTGGTGAACAGAGGAAGGAGGACTCATTCATTTACAATATTACGCTGAGCCAAAGGGGCCGCAGCTGACTCCACACAGACCTCGTCTCCATGACAACAGGCCTGATGAGGAGCTGGTTAGCGATAAGGACTGTTGACCGACGGCTGGTCAAGCTTAAGGGTGGTGCAGTAGGGAGGGCTGCCCCAGATTAAGGGAGGAGGATGTACACTCATATCCAGCCCATAGGGTCCGCCGGAGTTTCACGAGGAAGGCCATGGCTGAAGCACAATGCTGAGGGGAAGGGGACGCCAGGAGGGAGAACAACACTGAACACCCTCCTCCCTCCGCCCCCCCCGTCAACAGGAAGCTGAGAGCTGAAGTTCCTCTTTGTGTCAGCCAAGTCGAGACACAAAGACCGCCCCCCTTCATTAAAGAAAGCTTTAATTAACCCATGGAGTAAAGCTCCCAAGTATCACCATCACAATATGGAAGTATATATACCTATATTACATTTTATATACATTTTTCAATCAATGAATGAAGCTCCAAAATGAGCACGATTCTGTCCAGGCTTCATCCAGTAAAGATTTGGGACAGCTCTAAGGTATCTCACAAATATGCATATTGAAAGTAAAATTATTGAAAATGAATGGACATAAAAACCAAAACAGTGTGTCTAAGATTAGGCCATGTAGAATTGAATGATGGCCAAATCAACCTCAGTACGTCCATTGTTCAACTACAACCCAAGGTCAGTTTGATAAAGAGGAACTTCAGAAGGTTTGGCATTCTTCACCAGGTAGAGCGACGGAGGATTTAGCCACTCCGAGATTAATTTAAGTCGAGTCATAAACAATCTTCAATGGCGGCTATCTTTTAATTCAACCTTGTCCTTTCAGTTCAACCTGTTTAAGCAGACTGTGTGTGCGTGTGTGCGTGTGTGTGTCTCAAACACACACACGCCGCCTAGACCAGTACTTTAATGTCACCATAAACAAGCAGGTCCCAAACAGCCGCGTCATTGGCTCGCTGCTCTCTTTCATTCCTTTCATGTGAAGGTCAGAGCTGGAGATCCTTGGAGTTCTGAAGTCAGGTCCAACGCGCTATCTCCATCCCAGACACCGCTGTACCGCTGTAGCCTTCCTGTCCACAGGTGGGCTGAAGGTAAACCCGATAGGAGACCAAACGACTTCATTAATGGCCATTTGCATTCTAATGACCAGCGTGTGCGTGTGCGTGTGCGTGTGTTCATCGTAACACAAGCAGACATGGGTTCAGGGAGACGGTCTGAACCGCGTGCCGTCTGCACTAGGCTAGCAGCAGTTAGCTATAATAGCAGTGAGCTAACCCTAGCTCACCGAGCTAACCCTAGCTCCCAGTGATAAGGTACTGGCCCATCTGCGACCCGAGGCCTGCTCACTTCCTGCCCAACAGGAAACGTGCGACGTAGCCAAGCACTTCCTGTCCCACTGCGGCAGTAATTACACACGTACATGCTCTCACACACACACACACACACACACACACACACACACACACACACACACATAAAATAAACACACTCTACAACTCTACTCTCTCTCCCCCCTCCCTTTCTCTCCCGTCCCTCCCTCTCTCTCTGGCTCTGTCCCCCTGCCCGTCTCTGTGCTTGCAGTCCGTCAAAAAGTGAATAAAGGATTCCTCCAGTAGGAGGATGGAACAGCATCAGGGCTCGCTGACTCCTCTCCACAGATACCCTGTAAAGCTAAACAAATCTGCTCCAACAAACGAATGTCTGGCCGTGTTAACGACACACAGTTTAAACAGACTGTTTTAAAACAGTACTGTGTACTTTTGGGGAAGTTTCCAACAAGCGGCATGTCTTTTTGTAGAAAGGTGCTTACTTGACTTTTTTTTTTTCCCCCCCCAAATCACAAGACCAAGTTGCTCCACTGAGTAAAAGGTTGTCACGGTTCACCATGTGGCGAGCTAGGGGTTTTCAGTGACACGCTACACCATACTACTACACCCTACTCCACCAGACCTCTACTACTGAGCCACAGCTTCCCATTGGCCTCACATACCTCGTTTCCCCACAGCCTCTAATCAAACGCCAGTGGAGAAGGCCACAAGATGTTCACCACTGGGCTATGCTGGGACCCAGACCAGTTCACCACTGGGCTATGCTGGGACCCAGACCAGTTCACCACTGGGCTATGCTGGGACCCAGACCAGTTCACCACTGGACTATGCTGGGACCTAGACCAGTTCACCACTGGACTATGCTGGGACCCAGACCAGTTCACCACTGGACTATGCTGGGACCTAGACCAGTTCACCACTGGGCTATGCTGGGACCCAGACCAGTTCACCACTGGACTATGCTGGGACCTAGACGTGGTGTTTACCACTGGGCTATGCTGGGACTCAGTTCACCACTGGGCCCAGAGAACCAATGTGTGCAGGAGTTCATCCCATGAAGGTAAGGCAATTCATACAGCAGCACACT
Source organism: Micromesistius poutassou (assembly GCF_964030765.1). Lineage (NCBI taxonomy): Eukaryota > Metazoa > Chordata > Actinopteri > Gadiformes > Gadidae > Micromesistius > Micromesistius poutassou. Next base: position 406,232 of record NC_140272.1, read on the forward strand.
TCGGAAAATAAACCGCAAGTTTCATAACTTTGATAAAAACTGATAATATATTTTGAATATAATATAAAACGTGCAGAATCGCAGATTTGTGTGCTTGCGGGCGCGCGTGTGTGTGTGCCTGTGTGAGTGTGTGCCTGTCTGCCTGTGTGCACATGTGTGTGTTTTAGGTGGAGCAACTGTTTAGTGCAATGAAAGTTGGCATTTAAAGAGACTGCTACGTCAAAGAACGGCAAACCACTGACAAGCAGAAAACAGGAAATCAAACCTCCCCTCGGAAAGGCTTCTTTTTCGGCAGATCTGCATGATAAGTCTCTCTGGCTGGCTCCATTGTAAAGGGCAGCCCCTAGGCGGACCTCAAACTGATCAACAAGAGACCAGAGATCATTACAGCTTATTAGAATGAGGACTCAACACATTCCAGCTCACTATAAAAAAATAAAAGCAAAGAAACATCAACAAACACACCTGAAAGTAGCTAGTAAAGCAATATGAAACAAATCCCTGTACAATGAAACATTCCTCCTCCGTGGTGCAGAAGACCCTGCAGACCTCCCAGATGGATCCCTCCATGAGAGCGCCATCTCGTACCTCCAAGGCTCCTGGCAGCCAGCTGCTCCCTCAGCACAGCTGGCCCATATCCCTCAACCAGGAGCAGACGGACAGACAGACAGACAGACAGACAGAGGCGGACAGACCCACAACACCCGGAGGCCTGGTTCACATCTCGCTGTGGTTGATCTGTGTTCCTCTGCTCTCCATGAGTCCTCCCTCCTCCACACAGCGTCCCTCTGGCCCTCAGTTCAGTCTTAGCCTGTCCAGCACTAATCCCTGTACCTGGTCTCATCAGCCACCACCGTCACAAACCCAGCTCGGACTCACGCCCTCAAGACACCAGCGCAACATCGAAAACAAACTAGATGTTTCAAATCCCGGTCCAACTCACTGATAAGATAGATGTGTGTCCTCCCTGATAAGATCTCTGTCCTCACTGATAAGATAGATGTGTTCCGAGGCTGATGTGATGATGACAGACGGTTTCACCGCTCAGTGACGCCTGGTCGACTGCAGCAGGCTTCCCAACATGCCTGGGAAATCTGTCTTCATTATCTTGATTTTCCTTGAAGGTTGACGCTTTCAAGGAATGAAATAATGATTCCACCATCAGAAAATGGAGGACTTACGCTTCTGTATCTGTCCCCAAACTTGTTTACCTCCCTGCCTCACACAACCTACAAGGCTGCTTTTATCATAATATTTGAATAATTAGATCACCCATGAGTTGACACATGGTGTAGGTTTTCTTTGACTAGTAGAAACTCCTTATTTAAAAACCAAGCCGAAGGGACACAATAATTGAAGCAGAGAAGAACTGGACGATGCTTTGGCTGAATGAGGTCGTGGTGGGCAGCATCAGGAGAAAATAAAGCCATGGTGCTTTTCCTTTTCCAGAAACGGTAAGAATGACCCTCCCTCTGCCCTCCTCTTCCTCCTCTTCCCCCTCCTGTTCCCCCCCCTCCTCCTGTTCCTCCTCCTCCCCTCTCTGTTCCTCGTCTAAATAGGGCCCAGTGTGGCAGGGCCCTAACGGAGGCCCCACTGAAGAAAACCACATAATTACAAATCACAATAAAGCCCTCAGTGCAGCCTCTCCCTCAGAGCTGCACCCTGCTCCGTCCAGCTCCACCCAAACACCACCCTCCCTCTGCACGCACTGTTCCCTTTCTGCTACAGCAGTCTTCTAGCCTGCTCACCCATTCCCCTTCTCCCGTGTCTCCCCCCCTCCCTCCCTCCCTCCCATTTTAAAGCCTGGTTTCAAAAGGAACACGGTGATGTGATCAGTTTTGGGGGGGCTGGTGTTTTTGTGCGGGGAAAGAAAACCACCACGGCCTGGCACGGCTAGATTCAGCCTCTAGGGGCAGGGTGGTTTGGGGACAGTGGCCCCTAGATGCAGCCTCTAGGGGCAGGGTGGTTGGGGGACAGCGGCCCCTAGATGCTGCTTCTAAGGGCTGTCCCCCAGGGACCGACCGGTCAGCAAGCTCCTCTAGAGCCAGTTGGCCGTACCTGTCCACAAGCTTTGCACCAGCCTGGAACCCTAAGTACGACCTCACTGACCTCTAACACTCAACAAGAGCACAACACAAGTGACCGCCTCCGTACCCATGAGTCCCGACAGGTCCACCACACGCTTCAGGGGAATGATTCTGGTTCCATGTTCTCCTCCAGTGAACTAAAGCCCAGGCGTCTGGCGAACACTAAAGGGCCTCGCTGGGCTCTGGAATATCCAACACACACAACCTTTGCACTACTGCCAGCGGAGCTACTGAGTAAAGCCCAGCTCACTCTCTCTATGCTGAGAGGTGGGGGGGCAGGTGGGGGTATTGACACACGGTGACACAATGGTGAAGGTGGAAATGAGCCAAACAAGTTTCCTCAAGCCAAAGAAGATAATGAAAGATTTCAATAAAACAGTTATCTAACACTAAGAGGCACACGCACACACACACACACACACACACACACACACACACACACACACACACACACACACACACACACACACACACACACACACACACACACACACACACACACACACACACACACACACACACACACACACACACACGAGTAAGGTGTTTTCTATTGATCACATCGCACATTGCATCTTTTCTGTACATATCTGTGCACAGAATTTCCCACGTGAGAAATGACATAACTCCTTTCAAAGAGGCGTGCCCTCTCCCAAACTATGCTTATTAAAAATAGCCGACTTTGTGAACTTGGACTTCGTCACTCATCATATAATTTTTTTATGAGAGAAAGGGGCTTCAGACTGTTTTCAATGAAACTACAGTTGGCGAACAAAATCCCTTGGCTGCAGAAAAGTTGACCTCCATTGTGATTACTTATTTATGTAAACACCGCCCTAGAGTACGGTTGGCGTTAGTGTAGTGGGTTAGAAGCCCCACTAGAAGAGAACAGTGCTTAGAGCTCTCAAACTACGAGAAGTGCATCTGTGTCCGACTTGACGTGGTGGGAACTTGACGTGTTTCTGACCAGTTCCGGCGGATCTTCTCAAGTCTCGTGCATGCATGCGCTCAAATGCGGGCGATCTGAAACGCAGCCATTGAGAGGCTTTGTGACAGGAAGAGCCAATGAGAGGCCTTATTACGGGAAGAGCCAATGAGAGGCCTTATGACGAAGATGAATTAGGGGGTTTATCCTCATCTCAGGTAATTGCAGCTGCTGTAAGGAGACAACAAGCTCCTATTGGCCGAGGGGAGGGTGTGTGGCCCCATTTGACCAGCATGGTGTTGTGCTGTGTCCCTCCCTGGTATTACCGTGGAGATAAACCTGTCATAAAGGGGAGTGCACGGCTCTCTCACACTCCGGTCAATAATTAAACCAAACATGTTGACGGGAGGCGGGGGGGGGGGGGGGGCCTGACATGAAACGATCCACCATGCAGGGGGCCAAGAGTCCAGACCTGGTGAGTCCAGTCCTGGTGTTCTACTGGTCTGCCTCAGAGGTAGCGGGCTGTGGGGGCTCCAGGTCTGATGTCTAGTCCTCACACCTGCCGTTCTACGGTTAACCCTCAGACGTAGCGGGCTGTGTGGGGGGGGGGGGGGAGGGGTGTTCTACCTCAGACGTAGCGGGCTGTGTGGGGGGGGGGGGGGGAGGGGTGTTCTACCTCAGACGTAGCGGGCTGTGTGGGGGGGGGGGGGGAGGGGTGTTCTACCTCAGACGTAGCGGGCTGTGTGGGGGGGGGGGGGGAGGGGTGTTCTACCTCAGACGTAGCGGGCTGTGTGGGGGGGGGGGGGGAGGGGTGTTCTACCTCAGACGTAGCGGGCTGTGTGGGGGGGGGGGGGGGGGGGGTGTTCTACCTCAGACGTAGCGGGCTGTGTGGGGGGGGGGGGGGGGGGTGTTCTACCTCAGACGTAGCGGGCTGTGTGTGGGGGGGGGGGAGGGGTGTTCTACCTCAGACGTAGCGGGCTGTGTGGGGGGGGGGGGGGGGGGGGTGTTCTACCTCAGACGTAGCGGGCTGTGTGTGGGGGGGGGGGAGGGGTGTTCTACCTCAGACGTAGCGGGCTGTGTGGGGGGGGGGGGGGGAGGGGTGTTCTACCTCAGACGTAGCGGGCTGTGTGGGGGGGGGGGAGGGGTGTTCTACCTCAGACGTAGCGGGCTGTGTGGGGGGGGGGGGGGAGGGGTGTTCTACCTCAGACGTAGCGGGCTGTGTGGGGGGGGGGGGAGGGGTGTTCTACCTCAGACGTAGCGGGCTGTGTGGGGGGGGGGGGGGGGTGTTCTACCTCAGACGTAGCGGGCTGTGGGGGGGGGGGGGGGGGGTGTTCTACCTCAGACGTAGCGGGCTGTGGGGGGGGGGGGGGGGAGGGGTGTTCTACCTCAGACGTAGCGGGCTGTGGGGGGGGGGGGGGGGGGGTGTTCTACCTCAGACGTAGCGGGCTGTGGGGGGGGGGGGGGGGGGGGTGTTCTACCTCAGACGTAGCGGGCTGTGGGGGGGGGGGGGGGAGGGGTGTTCTACCTCAGACGTAGCGGGCTGTGGGGGGGGGGGGGGGGGAGGGGTGTTCTACCTCAGACGTAGCGGGCTGTGGGGGGGGGGGGGGGGGGTGTTCTACCTCAGACGTAGCGGGCTGTGGGGGGGGGGGGGGGGGGGTGTTCTACCTCAGACGTAGCGGGCTGTGGGGGGGGGGGGGGGGGAGGGGTGTTCTACCTCAGACGTAGCGGGCTGTGGGGGGGGGGGGGGGGGGGTGTTCTACCTCAGACGTAGCGGGCTGTGGGGGGGGGGGGGGGGGGGTGTTCTACCTCAGACGTAGCGGGCTGTGGGGGGGGGGGGGGGGAGGGGTGTTCTACCTCAGACGTAGCGGGCTGTGGGGGGGGGGGGGGGGGGGGTGTTCTACCTCAGACGTAGCGGGCTGTGTGGGGGGGGGGGAGGGGTGTTCTACCTCAGACGTAGCGGGCTGTGTGGGGGGGGGGGAGGGGTGTTCTACCTCAGACGTAGCGGGCTGTGTGGGGGGGGGGGGGAGGGGTGTTCTACCTCAGACGTAGCGGGCTGTGGGGGCTCCAGGCCTGATGTTTAGTCCTCAGTCCTGGTGGACAGACAGGATGGGCGGGCTTCCTCCACACAGAACAAAGGATTAGCATCTACTTCTGTTTCAGACTGCAGCCTCTGAAAGAGGAAGTAGCAGGGAGGAAAGGGCGTGGTTGGCTGAGCGCTAAAACAGGAAACGCAACAATTCCATCAGCAAACTCCATGCCTGAAAACGTGCCGATGAATTAGCAGACCTCGAACAGAACGGCTCAGAGCCTGGGGAGAACCAATGAGACCGTCATACATTACTTTATTAGTACATCATACAAAGACGTTAGTAGTGTATTATATACAGACATAAGTATTATAATATTCGCAGATATTAGTAGTATAATATACGCAGACATTAGTAGTATACTATACACAGACGTTATATTAGTAGTATATTATACACAGACGTTAGTAGTATATTATACAGACATTATATTAGTAGTATATTATACACAGGCATTAGTAGTATAATATACACAGACATTAGTAGTAAATTATACACAGACATTAGTAGTATAATATACGCAGATATTAATAGCATAATATACGCAGACATTAGACAATTTCCTGTTTCGGCCGTGTTGTTTCGGTGATAAAAGTGTTTCGGTGGCCGAAATTTCGGTGCATCCCTAGTTAGTAGTATATTACACAGACATTATATTAATAGTATATTACACAGACATTAGTAGTATATTACAGACATTAGTAGTATATTATACACAGACATTAGTAGTATATTACACAGACATTAGTAGTATATTATACACAGACATTATATTAATAGTATATTATACACAGACATTAGTAGTATATTACAGACATTAGTAGTATATTATACACAGACATTAGTAGTATATTATACACAGACATTATATTAATAGTATATTATACACAGACATTAGTAGTATATTACACAGACATTAGTAGTATAATATACAGACATTAGTAGTATATTATACACAGACATTAGTAGTATATTATACACAGAACCCCCGCTCGGAGGACCACGACCTCCTCTGAAGGGGCCCATGACCCTATGAGAAGGGGGAAGTGGACTGAACTCATTTCCTGTGATGGAAGGGAGCGAGGAAGGAAGAGAGGGGGGGCTAGGATGCTCTACAGTATGTGTTTATTGACATGGAGGCGATGATGGAGAGAAGCCCACCTCCAGGAGGCCACAATGTACACAATCAGAGGAAGAGAGGCTGCTCTGTTGATGTTCTAGGTGAACTGATGGACTCTGGAGCGATGGAGGAGGCTAGTCAGCTTGCCAATATCGTCCACGCTAAGGGTGCAAGGGGATTCTCTCGACAAGGTACAGTGTGAAGGAACAATGGGATAGAGTGAAGAACAATTTATACAATTTGTGTTCCATCTCACTGATCACTTTCATTGGCTGACTAGAACCCTACTAGAGAGCGGTGTGCTTTGATTTGCTGTACTCCTCCCACACAGACACCGCTTATGGTTCAGCAATGACTCAACCGCTCAAAGCCAGCTCATACAGGCTCAGGGCCCTGGTGACTAGAGCCAGCTCATACAGGCTCAGGGCCCTGGAGACTAGAGCCAGCTCATACAGGCTCAGGGCCCTGGTGACTAGAGCCAGCTCATACAGGCTCAGGGCCCTGGTGACTAGAGCCAGCTCATACAGGCTCAGGGCCCTGGTGACTAGAGCCAGCTCATACAGGCTCAGGGCCTGGTGACTAGAGCCAGCTCATACAGGCTCAGGGCCCTGGTGACTAGAGCCAGCTCATACAGGCTCAGGGCCCTGGTGACTAGAGCCAGCTCATACAGGCTCAGGGCCTGGTGACTAGAGCCCGCTCATACAGGCTCAGGGCCCTGGAGACTAGAGCCAGCTCATACAGGCTCAGGGCCTGGTGACTAGAGCCAGCTCATACAGGCTCAGGGCCTGGTGACTAGAGCCAGCTCATACAGGCTCAGGGCCTGGTGACTAGAGCCAGCTCATACAGGCTCAGGGCCTGGTGACTAGAGCCAGCTCATACAGGCTCAGGGCCCTGGAGACTAGAGCCAGCTCATACAGGCTCAGGGCCTGGTGACTAGAGCCAGCTCATACAGGCTCAGGGCCTGGTGACTAGAGCCAGCTCATACAGGCTCAGGGCCCTGGTGACTAGAGCCAGCTCATACAGGCTCAGGGCCTGGTGACTAGAGCCAGCTCATACAGGCTCAGGGCCTGGTGACTAGAGCCAGCTCATACAGGCTCAGGGCCCTGGAGACTAGAGCCAGCTCATACAGGCTCAGGGCCTGGTGACTAGAGCCAGCTCATACAGGCTCAGGGCCTGGTGACTAGAGCCAGCTCATACAGGCTCAGGGCCCTGGTGACTAGAGCCAGCTCATACAGGCTCAGGGCCCTGGTGACTAGAGCCAGCTCATACAGGCTCAGGGCCTGGTGACTAGAGCCAGCTCATACAGGCTCAGGGCCTGGTGACTAGAGCCAGCTCATACAGGCTCAGGGCCCTGGTGACTAGAGCCAGCTCATACAGGCTCAGGGCCTGGAGACTAGAGCCAGCTCATACAGGCTCAGGGCCTGGTGACTAGAGCCAGCTCATACACACGTCCTGGTGTTAAACAGTACAGGAACGTGTCGCTTCCTCGCTAGGTCCAGCCACACAGAGAGAGCAACAAAGTGGCGTGGACCGAACCTACAACCTAGTTCAATGAAGGCAGCGGTCCCAGCCTATCAGGGACGGCGGCGTGCGGTTCGAGACGGCGTCCTTGAGTGGCGCAGCTTGTTTACAGATCGCTCCGAGCCTGAGTATCTGTGTATAATCAGCCGAATGTAATCACACCAAACAGCCTCCAGAAGTCAGCCACAGGCTATAATAAGAGAGACACTTTGTGTCTATGCAGCACCACTGACCACAGCGTCCGCCCTCAGACCGTCCGCCGTCACACCTTCACCCTTGCAACGTCACCCCTCGCACCGTCACCCATTGCACTGTCATCCCTCACATCGTCACCCCTCACATCGTCACACCTCGCACCGTCACCCTTCGCACCGTCAACCCTCGCACCGCCACCCCTCAGGTATACATAGACTGTATATAATACAGGTTAAACCAACCTAACATAGACTGTATATAATACAGGTTAAACCAACCTAACATAGACTGTATATAATACAGGTTCAACCGACCTAACATAGACTGTATATAATACAGGTTAAACCAACCTAACATAGACTGTATATAATACAGGTTCAACCGATCTAACATAGACTGTATATAATACAGGTTCAACCGATCTAACATAGACAGTATATACCGGTAACCAATAACCAAGACTTGAATGTGAACCTGTAAATTTAAACAAACTGTAAAATGTGTTTCTTTAAACTTACAGACTGGAAAGAGGAGCTGTCATTCCACAATATATGTCTGCCGGTAAAATGTGTCATCTGAACCAGAATAGACGGCTACTGTGTCTCCCTCCATCAATCTCCATTCATCTTGTTTGTGTAATAGTTCAAAGAGTTAATCTGACTTCACAGCTGGAGATCTTGGCACACGTCCATCTAGTAGTACAAACAATTATATTCTGGAAGAACGAATAGAACTGAATCCTCAACACTATCCAGCTGAGGTCAGCAGGGCAAGACTGCTCAACAGAGCACATCTCATGAGGACGTAGCAGGGTCATGCTGCTAGGGAATCTGAAGCTTCCCTAGCAGACCCTGGGTATACATGGTAGAGAGTACACCATGTACAGTCGATTACATTGTGAATATGGGCTTTAGCCTTCCATTGTAAAGCATTAGTAACTAGTAACACTCTCACTCCACAGAGACATGGGATAGACCACTCACACATCAGCAGAAGAGGAAGAGAAAGCACATCTGGCATGCATCACGTGCCACCGAGCGGTCTGCGGGATTTGGAAAATGTCAGTTTAACATAAGAAAGCGATTTTTGCAGCAGCAGTCTTCACTTTATAATCTCCCTCCAGAATGCTTTACACACACCTAGACTGGCAATGCAGCAGTACGTCCCTCAGCTCCTCTTAACGGAACTCCTCTAGTGCGGTCGTGGCACCCAGCCTACTCTCATGTCAACAATGTGACGCCACCTTCTACTACCAACAGCTGCAGGCTGGCAGTAAGTCACAACGCCATTGTTACATCCGTCTGTCTGTGGCGGTGACCATGGAAAGCCTTCCGCTGGAATACCTTCTGTCTGCAGCCATGAGGTCCTCCATTTACCAGATGAGACATTAGACACTAGGTTGTTCTACATCGTATTGTGTCCGGGTTGGTCACCAGATCTCTCTCCTTCTCTTAGCAGCATGTTTGACTCGTATTGCTGTTGCTCCATTAAACCCCTCCAACATGACGACCCCTCACCATATTACCAACAAATCTCATATGGTCCCATACTGAAGATTATTTTAATAGAATAGAAAGAAAATAACAATCTTGACATATTGAGAATAGAGTGAGTGCGTGTCCTGCAGTCAGCTGGGCCCGCGGGGAGCCTGATTTCTTATCCAAACAGAATTATTTACATAACCACACAGCACGCTCATGTTTTCAGTTATTCGGGCCTGAAGGCAAATCTGTCTACAGCATATTTGTATTGACAACGTGAAAGAGAGAGCATGCGTGTGATGGAGTGAGACATGGCCTTGTTCTCAATACAGCTGCTGAAGGCCCACTAACCCTTACGCTAACCCTCACGCTAACCCTAACGTAACCTTAACGCTGACCCTAACGCTGACCCTAACGCTAACCCTAATCCTAAATTAGGGGCGAGGTGAGTGAAGCTCCATGAGTGTCCTCTGAGGCTCAGAGACCAGGAGGCTGTGAGGCTCCATGAGTTGACAGCACTGAGGGACCATCGGTGTGTCAGGATAAATGCTTATTAATTCCCTGCATCTGACATGATGGCGTTTTTGTGATGAAGTGTGGGAAGGGGGGGGGGGGTTGGTCGTTTCCACGGCAGCAGAGGTGAGATGTGAGAGGAGAGTCTCAGAGGAGGCGTGATGCAACACTTCCAGGACCATGTCACACTCTGACGAAACCCACCTCACTAAGCTCTGGAATCAGCAAGAGAGGCTGCCCTTATCTTCAAGATACAGAGTAACTTGTCCAAACATACGTCACTTTACCATGAAACTGGAGTGGAATGAGTTTGAGTAAAAACATTATTTGAGAGCGTTCCTCTTATGCAGAGCCATAAATTAAGTAATATGTCCCAAATCAGTGAGCAGTAAATACACATTTCTCCCTACAAGTTGTCAGTTTTATAGAGAAAACACATTAGCTTAATTTAAAGGCAGGATCCCCCTACTTCTGTTCTTCAAGAAGGCACTGAAGATAAGAACACTGTGAGGTGCACAGGTGAATCAGCTCTTAGATCGTGAAATCACCACATGTCTCTAGGAAACTTCAGTAAGCTGAGCTTATATTCAGACCTCACCTAGAACACACACACACACACACACACACACACACACACACACACACACACACACACACACACACACACACACACACACACACACACACACACACACACACACACACACACGTCATTAGTCTTTGAACCAGGCGCACAACTTCCGCACACATGCATCAAAGACGCAAGGGAAGAAGGCATGCCTGAATGTTTATCTCCTTTAAACAGGGAGGAAAAGAAAAGTGAAAAGTAAGAGAATAAGTTGAGCTGTGGTGGGCAAGCTGAGGTGGACTGTAAACACAGCCAACCCATTTCAACATTTGAGGTCACCACTGGAATCCTTAAAAGGAGGTTCAAAATAGCTTTCTTAAAAACAGAGACATGCAAGGGTGAGGCTGCTCAATAATGTACATGACTCCATATCAAAGGACCTCATAAAATATAATAATGTGCATGTATTTTCTGTCAATAAAAGTACCACAATGAATCACTATCAGTAAGTGTGTCCCTGTGTGTTAAAAAAAGTGATAGTTAAGCACTGACCACGTCGTTTTTTAACTGTTACACGACAAGTCAGTCGTCTGTTACACTGTAACAGACACTCAGAACACAATCTATGGAGTCCGGTGGAACAAAGCAAAGTCCACTGTGACGGACATAACGCCTTCACAGTGGAAACTTGACCTTCACCCTTTGCACCTAAACAAGATCTCGTAATTCCAATCAATTATTTGCGAATGCCGGCACACTTTTTGATAACATCGGGTGATGTTGATTTGTGATTTAAAAGAACGGAAAGTTCAATAAAGGAAGGTTTAACCATTTGTAAGGGGTAAACAGGTGAACCCTTACCTGTCTGTTTCACTAGGGTAACAGGTTAACAGGTTAACCCTGACCCAGTCTGCCTGACTAGGGTAACAGGTTAACAGGTTAACCCTGACCCAGTCTGCCTCACTAAGGTAACAGGTTAACCCAGTCTGCCTCACTAGGGTAACAGGTTAACCCAGTCTGCCTCACTAGGGTAACAGGTTAACCCAGTCTGCCTCACTAGGGTAACAGGTTAACCCAGTCTGCCTCACTAGGGTAACAGGTTAACCCAGTCTGCCTCACTAGAGCAACCCTGACCCTAGACATTAGGGGTGTAGACCTGGCCGTGGGTTACTTGAGCAACTGGCAGTATGTGGTGAATCTACCAACCGACCCTTATCGACATCAACTATAACCCATATAACTCTTGCTCATGGTTGGGTTTCCCAGATGTTCCCACGGCGCTTCACAGAAGAGCCCACGACCCACGGAGCCAAACACTCACCCAGCAGCAGCAGCTTCACCTCCCGGGCCGCCTTCTCGCCGTCCTCCCGGAGGTTCTTGTCGATCATCTTGGACCTCTCGGCGGCCGCCTTGTCCTCCTGGCTGACGGTGCAACCCATGGTGCCGAGCGCGCGCTTCAGGACTGCTGCTGGTGGGACCGCTCCACGGGAAAACAACGTAACCTTAACCCTTAACCTTAACCCTTAACCCTAACCCTAACTTCACTCAGAAAGGCTTCGTCCTCACTGCTACGGCTGGAGCCGAAGAACTTCCTTCTCTGGTGGTGGAAGACCTGGCAGATGTTGACACGAAAGGAGAACAGTGGTAAACAACGCAGTGATTTGTTGAGTTGGTTTGGCTTTACGTTGGTTCAGCTTTAAGTCGGTTTAGATTTAAGTCTTTAAGGTTAGCTTTAACTCATGTTCCGTCAGTAGACATCAGGGATGCTCTTCTTCCACGTCAGGAAACCAAACAACTTTGCGGAACTTTAAGAAGCCTGATGCTTGAAGCGTGACGGTCTCCTGATGCCGCCGTCTGCGCAGGTCCGCACGAAAACGGGCACGAAGTTCTCACGAAATGACTCCGAAGTTCTCACTAAATGAGTCCAGCGGTGAGACCGAGGGTTGGGGCTCCGGTGCCAGGAGGCTGACGGTGGTTCTCCTGGTGGTTCTCCTCTCCGTTATGCGTTCCGTCCCCTGATCGAGGTTCTCCGTTATGCGTTCCTTCCCCTGGTCGAGGTTGATGGTTTGAAGCCACACCCGCGAAGTTCTCCAGCACGAGCAGAGGAGACCGTGCCGCGCGCCTCCCGCTCGGCAACGCCCACTCCGAGTGCATCATGGGAAATGTAGGCCAGGATGTATAAACCCGTAGTCAGTTAAAACGGAATATTTATTTAGGTTTCCTACATTTTTAGTTTTCGTTTATTTTAGTCCTATAGATTAGGAGTTTATTCATGTTCATTTGGTTCAAGATATAGCATCACAAAAGCTGAAGCAGGCTAAAATATACAATGTGAGATAGATGTGAACTACCAAATAATAAAATAATGATAATAATAATTAAGATAATTGTGTAGGCTACTTATTCTTAAGTTATCTTTACCATCCCCCAAATAAAACATTAAACAGTCAAATGCAAACATTTAAAAAATAAAAGGCAGGAATGGTGTGAATCAAAGCCAGCTCTACAGCGCCCCCTGGAGGCGGTCCGTGTTGGAACTTGAGGGGAAAGTGATATTAATCTGAAGAAACATGAAATGTTATCTTATTATCTTTATTGCAATGTTGCTCACAGTCCAATTACTGCCAGCAAGGTATTAAAATACATCGAGATACAAGAAAATAGAGACATAACTTGGAGGGCGATAGAGCACTTTAAAAATAATTACATTTAATTTTTAATCAGACAGAAATGCACCTGCTATTTACATTTTACAAACTAGATAGGAATGTAGAATATAAAGGGTTTACATTTATATACATTATGTATAAATGCTGGCTGACATCAAAAGTATTTTTATTAGATTTATTCATTTACGTTACACACAGTTCAATAAATCACATAGGATTAGTAGATATAAGGTCAACAACGTAACAACGTCATTAGCTCGTACCTCTGCACCAGCTACTGTCTCACTTTCTCTGATGTCGCATTGTGTTGCTTTTGTCTATTTGTGCAATAAAACCTGGAAACCTGCCCTGAAATTGTGAAATACCTTCAGTACTGGGACCATAGATCAACATGTACCAGTAGAAACCAGTAGAAACCCTGGTCCGGATCCACCGTACACTCCTTTTTAATGGGGTCATATCTGAGTGAAACATCTGTGTGGGCTTTACTGATCTGTCATGATCCAATGATTCTGATTCTGAAGCAGCTGATGCAGATAAGAGTTCCTATACTGGAGCATACAGATCATCACAGAATTGGTCTGGAAACAGTTCCACTCTACACTGGAACATACAGACCATCACAGAGCTGGTCTGGAGACTGTTCCTCTCTATACTGGAACATACAGACCATCACAGGAAACATTTCAAATATAGACCTTCAAAACAGTTTGGACACAAACGTGTATTAAACCCTTATTGTTAGCTGACTGCTGCGTTACGTTTGGATCATTACACATTAACGAGGGGACACTAGGATCATGTTAGTAACGAATCAACAACAAGATATGTTAACATGACAACAGGCATACCGACGGGTCAAACCAGACTAAGACTGGGACAATAATCAAAACCGATTCATCAGCAGGATTTCTCTTTTTTAACATTCTGATTTAACATTTTTGACAGATTTTACATTTAGTGATTAAAATCTGACCGAATTGAAAAAATCTGAACAGGAATCAACCATTCACCATGTAAACACCAATTCACAAATTCACCTATCAATGACGATGGACCAAACACTTCCATTAAATAGTCTGATCCGAGCAGAGGTCCAGTCTGACGATATATGTTAAACACAAAGGTACCACAGGTTCAAACCAGTCGACACATTTTGACACGTTTCCTCTTTCCACCACATTAACCCTAACCCTAACCCTAACCCTTACCCTAACCCTTACCCTAACCCTATCAGGTGACGATCCCCAAAAAGGATTAACTCTTTAAGATCCCGTGACAATCCCCAAAAATGATTTTTTTAAAAGCAAAGCACGAGTCCTAATTTGTACCCTAATAAGACCTCTCATTACATTGCTTATTTTGTCGACACACACATAGTTATTTCAACATTAAGTAATATGAAAGGGACGTTCCCTTACATTGAATCTATCAAATATAGGATTATTTTACAGCTCCAATCTGCATGACAAAGGATAAGGGCTGTAGTTTGAGTAAAGTTGTGCTTGTTAGGTGAAAGTGCTACATGACTAATCATCTGCAGTTAGAGCGACCCTGGTATATCCCTATATCACTATATAGTGCTATACTATATATATATCACTATATTAGTATAACAGGTCAGCTTGTCTTGGCCGCAAACATTTACAGACTCCAAGCTGCTCACTGGCCGCCCAGTGGGGGACCCTGTAGTTTATCTATAAATAAATTCATTTATAAATAAACTCATTTATTTATAGATATTTTGGTTATCTCAGACTGTACTTTTTCACTAAAAGTTTAGAAAGAGTGCATTCGAATACTCTGTCTATTCGCAAAGAGCAGTAAGTAACTTTCCTATTTTCATAAACGGTTCCATTTTCGTTTACTACAATCCCAAATATAGAAAAATAGCAGACTATCAGCCTCTTTGACTCTGGATTCAGGGATTGAAGAATCCCCCGACCCGAGAGAGCCAACCCTTGGTTCTGTTGGTTTTCTGATCACATTGTCACCTGGACATGAAACAAAAAACAACAGACCTCCTCAACCGATATCAATGGCCTCATGGAAACTAATATGAGCGCTCCAAATGAAATGGGAGGATATTTGTGATGGAGTCGTCGACATTTAAGTCCAACCAAAAAATATATGTTGTTTAGGAGTGCTGAATGCACAATGTGTACAAAATAATGTCCCAGGTACTCACTTCCTTTTGCGCACACTGATGGTGATTTTCTCTCTCGCTCTGTCGCTCTAGCTCTCTCTCTCTCTCTCTCTCTCTCTCTCTCTCTCTCTCTCTCTATCTCTTTCTCTCTTTCTCTCTCGCTCTCTCGCTAGCTCTCTCTCTTGCCCTTTCTCTCTCTCACTCACCCTCTCACCCTCTCACTCACTCTCGCGCTCTCACTCTGTTGCAATTTTCACCTTTTAAATGCACATAAAAAAACGATGCTGTTACTTGAATAACTTCTCATAGTTATTCTGAGATGATATAATAAATACAAAAAAGTTGATTATAAAATAATGTCTTCTGCTGTCACTGGAGACAGCATACATGGAGGTGAACATCATATTTAATGTCATATATGATTCCTATATTTTGCAGATAATAGTTCATAGTAGGAACGGCGGTAGCATGTAATGGCAGCTGCAGGTCGCCATGACAACCACGGAGCACAGTGGGTCAGGGACATAACGACATCTTTATCCACTTCTAATACATAGACATGTAGAAATATACATGATCTCACTGGACTGAACCTCCAAACATCAACAGCTACCTGTAAGCTCTTGGCCCATACAGGAAGAAATTCAACCCATTTCCCAAGAAGAAGAATTTGCCACCACAACAAGGTCAGTGATTGGCTGGAGGACAGACCGCACCGGGCTCTGTTGCCCCAGGGCCAGAGCTTAGCCTGGAAAACAATACGCATCAAATAGGATCTGAGAACGAAAATGGCCAAAACACAAGACAGAACTACGTTGATATGAACCCTGGTGGGAGGAGGGCGGCCCCTAGTGGCCGCTGCCGGCGCTGCTGCTCCCGGACGTCCAGTCGATGATGATGAAGCTCAGACTCATTATCATAAACAGGAAGCCAATCCCAGCGAAGATGGCCGCCTAGGAGACACAGACAGATTAACGTTTACATTCAGGGCATTTAGCAGACGCTTCTATCCAAAATTACTTACAAGAAGTACATTTGTCAGAAGAAAGAGAAACAATATATCGCTGTCGGTACAGTAAGGATGTTCATAGAAACAAGTGCCAAGCACTAACATACAATAAGTGCGTACATTAAGTGCTGTAATTATACATACAACATACAATAAGTGCGTACATTAAGTGCCAGGATGTACAACATACAATAAGTGCATAAGAGGGGTGTGTATGAGTGATGGTAAGGGGGCCAGTCAGTGATTCAGAGAGCCTAGCAGACAGATATCAGGACCCATTGACACATTCGCAATCAAAGGAGGAGGATCAGTAAAGAATGACCCATTTGAGTTCAGCTCTCACGACCTGCATCCTGCATCCAAGCCTCCATTACACTTCTGCAACAAATTGCCATCTGCGATACGCCGTCGGCCTCTTGCCCCTACCATGTGCTGACCGAACTGATTCTGAGCACGGAACAAACAGTCGTTCATGACTTTTAAAGATCCTTATAATCGGAATATTACGGTACTAGTGAACAGCGAGTGTTTACGGTACTAGTGAACAGCCAGTGTGACGGTACTAGTGAACAGCCAGTGTGACCGTACTAGTAAACAGCCAGTGTGACCGTACTAGTGAACAGCCAGTGTGACCGTACTAGTGAACAGCCAGTGTGACGGTACTAGTGAACAGCCAGTGTGACGGTACTAGTGAACAGCCGGTGTGACGGTACTAGTGAACAGCCGGTGTGACGGTACTAGTGAACAGCCAGTGTGACGGTACTAGTGAACAGCCAGTGTGACGGTACTAGTGAACAGCCGGTGTGACTGTACTAGTGAACAGCCGGTGTGACGGTACTAGTGAACAGCCGGTGTGACGGTACTAGTGAACAGCCAGTGTGACGGTACTAGTGAACAGCCAGTGTGACGGTACTAGTGAACAGCCGGTGTGACTGTACTAGTGAACAGCCAGTGTGACGGTACTAGTGAACAGCCGGTGTGACTGTACTAGTGAACAGCCGGTGTGACGGTACTAGTGAACAGCCAGTGTGACGGTACTAGTGAACAGCCGGTGTGACGGTACTAGTGAACAGCCGGTGTGACTGTACTAGTGAACAGCCGGTGTGAGGGGTCCCCTCGGGCTCACCATGATCTTGGGGGGCGACCTCAGCGGCTCCTCTTCGTTAGGAACGATCCTCAGGTAGAAGACCGCAGGGAAGATGAAGATGAGGCACGGGGCGGACGTGGCTCCTGGTCCGGGCCAGAGAGCAGAAGGAAGCAAACACATGTCAGCAGGTCCCCGACTAATGAAACACATCCTCCCTGGGTGTGGCTGTGGGTCCAATCCCTCCTCCCCCGGGTCTGAATCCCTTATGGGCCTCGAAGCCACGTAGAAAGAGGATGTTATCTTTAATAGTGTTGTTAAATGAACCTTTAGCGGCTTAGCCAAACTGTCTTGAAAGGTGTGACCGCCTCTCCCACATTGCACTCGCTGGTCTCACTGAGGCTGACCACACCCCAGAACAGTCAGTCAGTGTTCTGTGACCTTTTGCTCCCTCAGAAGTGTCTCCAGACCTACCGATGACGCCGAAGATGCCCAGGATGTTGGGGGCGAAGATGACCAGCAGGTTGATGAGGCTGAGGAGGACCACGGCGATGGCCACGTGCCGCGGCCAGTTGAAGGTCTTGTTGGGGAAGAGCATCTGCTGAATGGCCCTCCGGACCTGAGACAGCAGGGGGGAGACGTGCTGAGGGTCACCAGGGGAGACAGGGCTGACCTGAGCTCCAGTCTCTGACTTGTTTCATCTCAGAAGGGTGATTGTCATTAATGCCTCCTTGTGATACTTTGTTTTGCCTTCTTCTCGAATAATCCTAAAATCCAAAAATGTGCTCGGAAATTGGTCTCCAATATAAGAGAGAAGGGACAAACTAGTCATATATCACACAACAATTTATACTCAGGGGAAGATATCACAATATACATGAGTATTAATCTGAGTATATATCAACATTGCTTGAGTGCAATAGTAAATTGCATTTTGTGTGTTGGTAGTGCAGCAGGTGACCCTTGACCTCCCGCCCCCCTGCGGTGTGAGTTGGTAGTGACCCTTGACCTCTCGCCCCCCTGTGGTGTGTGTTGGTAGTGACCCTTGACACCCCACCCCCCCCCCCACTGCGGTGTGTGTTGGTAGTGACCCTTGACACCCCACCCCCCCCCCCCACTGCGGTGTGTGTTGGTAGTGACCCTTGACCCCCCCCCCCCCCCCCCCCACTGCGGTGTGTGTTGGCGGTGACCCTTGACCCCCCCCCCCCCCCCCCACTGCGGTGTGTGTTGGCGGTGACCCTTGACCCCCCCCTGTGTTGGCGGTGCAGCAGAAGGCGACTCACAGGAAACAGCACGATGGGGACGGTGAGCGTGACGGCGACCAGCACGGCCACGCGGACACACAGGATGAGCGTGTCGTACGGGTCGATGCGGCTGTAGGTGTGCAGCAGCTCGGCCTCAACCTCCCCTGCAGGAGGACACACACACACATACACAAACACGCACACGCATGTGAACGCGTGCACAACATACGCACACACACAGGAGCCTCGGGCCCCGTTTCCCGAAAGCATCGTTAAGTGGTTTGTTAAGTTCGTCGTACGAGCATCGTACATTTTTCACACCGTTTCCCGAAAGCATTGTTGCGTAACGAACGTCGTGAAAACCCTCGTAGCCAACGAGGGCTCCCGGGGCACTCGTAGAGCACTAAGAGCATCGTTACTACGGCCTCGGTGGAGCCACCCGCTGGACATTCCGTGGTGTTGGATGTGTTTTATTAAAACACATCCAATAGTAACGATGCTCTTAGCGCTCTACGAGTGCCCCTGGAGCCCTCGTTAGCTACGAGGGTTTTCATGACGTTTGTTACGCAACAGTGCTTTCAGGAAACGGTGTGAAACGTGGTATTGGATGTGTGTTATTAAAACACATCCAATACCACGGAATGTCCAGCTGGCACAATTTCGCAATACCCCAAAAACAGTGGTTACCGCCGATATATTACTCATAGACTACTGTTAGATTTAAACAGCAAATACATGTTAGAAGTCAACAAAATATAATTTATTGCAGCAATTTAAAATTCGCCACGTCACAAGGCACCCTATCACAAGGCATATAATAAAATCTAATGATTCCATTGCTCGTGTGGGAGGTCGCTTGCGAGCTGCACTTGCTGTCTCCCTCTGATTTTAATTCAACCATCGTGGTTAAAATGACCTCATATTGATCAATGACAGAAGACTGTAGGCTACATGAATCATGCTGAGACCAGCGGGTGTCGGAGAATTTCTGCAGGCGTTTTTGTTGCGATTGTTTGCCATAAAGCACTGTAGGCGCGTCGGTGAGGCTGTGATGAAGTTAACTATTTATTGGACCGTGTCTAGACAGTTACAACCATCCCTGACCTTTGAGTTGAGAGCGTGGTTTCTGCAGTGAACGTAGACTGCTTCGGGAAACTGTGCTGCGATGTGTGCCTTTCCCGCTTACATTGCCCGCACCATCATACCCCATATTAGTTTTTTTCGTAGGCTACTCTGCTGTTGGCCTTCATGGGGAGATATTTTTTTGCTGCCACAAAATATAGTTTCATCAAACAACATTGCTGGGTCTCCCCCTCCTACAGAGCCCATTTCAGCACCGTGTCAGAAGACAGTTACAAGCCTACAAACGTCGTAAGAGCAGTGCACGCATGTTCATGTTAAGAAGAGTTTCGGGAAACGCTTGGAAAAAATTTACGAAGCATCGAAAGATCCTTCATGAGAATGATCGTACGAGCGTGGATCCATCGTTATCGGTAAACTAGGCCCTGGAGTCCAGGAAATTCTTTGTTTTCTAACGCCCGCCTCTAGTTAGTACAAACTGAATGTAGGATAACATATCGGCCTACATGAGGTGTTCTTATCAAATTATCAGCTCAACTACATCTTGCACTTCATGACACAGTGTTGTGAGGGATGTGGCCACTGGAGGGTGCTGCAGCATCACTGCTACACCTCCTCCAGCTCTTTCTCAGGGTAACCCCAGTAACACAATCAAAGACTTATTTAGGATTTGCATACTAGAGAGACCACGAGGGAGACAGAGAGAGAGAGAGAGAGAGAGAGAGAGAGAGAGAGAGAGAGAGAGAGAGAGAGAGAGAGAGAGAGAGAGAGAGAGAGAGAGAGACAGAGACAGAGAGAGAGCGTGAGAGAGAGAATCAACCCTCACCATAGAAGGTCAGGTAACCAAACAGAGCAGCTAGGAAGTACATGGTGTACATGACAGCGATGGAGATGTTGGACACATGCTGCATCCTCTTCTTAGTCGGGCTGAAATCAGAAAGATGCCATAAAACATAAAACATAAACACAAAACATAAACACAAAACACAAGCCATCAACTGAGGACTCATGAAGCTAAACAGCCATGAATTACCTTCTGTTGCTATAGGGCTGTCTCTCCGAAACGCACACAGACACGCACGCACACACACACACACACACACACACACACAAATACTCCTGCACGCAAACGCGCACACACACACACACACACACACACACACACACACACACACACACACACCCTTTAGTCCACTGTGTGCAGTGAGGGGCTCAGAGTCAGGAGATGATGAGGGTGAGCATGCTCCATGACAAGCAGCCGATCATTCGGTCGTAACGTCAAACAACAGAAAACAGTGCATGTGACCGGCCAGGCGGAGTGGTGCATCTTGGGAAGGGGTGCAGGACGTACTTGCGCAGCTCAGTGTAGATGGGCAGCACCTCAGGGTGGCACACGAAGGCAAAGGCCAGGATGGGGATGGTGTAGGCCGTCTGGAAGGGAACCCAACAGTCACATGGAGCCAGCTGGCCTAGCGCCCCTACCGCTGGCCTAGAGCTCCTACTGCTAGCCTAGCGCCCCTACCGCTGGCCTAGCGCCCCTACCGCTAGCCTAGTGCTCCTACTGCTAGCCTAGAGCTCCTACCGCTAGCCTAGAGCTCCTACCGCTAGCATAGAGCTCCTACCGCTGGCCTAGCGCTCCTACCGCTAGCATAGAGCTCCTACCGCTGGCCTAGCGCTCCTACCGCTAGCCTAGCGCTCCTACTGCTAGTCTAGCGCTCCTACCTCTAGCCTAGCTCTCCTACTGCTAGTCTAGCGCTCCTACCTCTAGCCTAGCTCTCCTACTGCTAGCCTAGAGCTCCTACCGCTGGCCTAGCGCTCCTACCGCTGGCCTAGCGCTCCTACTGCTAGCCTAGCTCTCCTACCGCTGGCCTAGCGCTCCTACTGCTAGCCTAGCGCTCCTACTGCTAGCCTAGAGCTCCTACCGCTAGCCTAGAGCTCCTACCGCTAGCATAGAGCTCCTACTGCTAGTCTAGCGCTCCTACCGCTAGCCTAGCGCTCCTACTGCTAGTCTAGCGCTCCTACCTCTAGCCTAGCTCTCCTACTGCTAGTCTAGCGCTCCTACCTCTAGCCTAGCTCTCCTACTGCTAGCCTAGAGCTCCTACCGCTGGCCTAGCGCTCCTACCGCTGGCCTAGAGCTCCTACTGCTAGCCTAGCGCCCCTACCGCTGGCCTAGCGCCCCTACCGCTAGCCTAGTGCTCCTACTGCTAGCCTAGAGCTCCTACCGCTAGCCTAGAGCTCCTACCGCTAGCATAGAGCTCCTACCGCTGGCCTAGCGCTCCTACCGCTAGCATAGAGCTCCTACCGCTGGCCTAGCGCTCCTACCGCTAGCCTAGCGCTCCTACTGCTAGTCTAGCGCTCCTACCTCTAGCCTAGCTCTCCTACTGCTAGTCTAGCGCTCCTACCTCTAGCCTAGCTCTCCTACTGCTAGCCTAGAGCTCCTACCGCTGGCCTAGCGCTCCTACCGCTGGCCTAGCGCTCCTACTGCTAGCCTAGCTCTCCTACCGCTGGCCTAGCGCTCCTACTGCTAGCCTAGCGCTCCTACTGCTAGCCTAGCGCTCCTACTCCCTCTCCGTCTCAGGTGGTCTGTTGGGTGTGACGCTGGGCGGCCCGCGGGGCGTGCAGGGCGGAGGTGAGGAGGATGCATGCATGTGAAGGCTTTGGTCAGGCTCAGGGTCAGGGTCAGGCTCAGGGTCAGGGCTAGGGTCAGGGTCAGGGTCAGGGCTAGGGTCAGGGTCAGGGCCAGGGTTAGGGTCAGGGTAAGGTCAGGGTCAGGGTCAGGGTCAGGGTCAGGGTCAGGGTCAGGGTTAGGGTCAGGGTAAGGTCAGGGTCAGGTCAGGGTTACGGTCAGGTCAGGTCAGGGTCGGCTACCTGGGAGTTGAGGTTGACCAGTTTGGGGACGCAGGCGGGGTTGTCCGGGCCAGTGGCGTTGCCCATGGCGATGAGGGTGGTGTTGAGAGTAAAGTCCACAAATGGACAGGGGATGTTGAACTTCTTATAGATGACCTGCAGGGAGATAGAGGGAGAGAGGGGGGAGAGAGAAAGAGAGAGAGACAGAGAGAGACAGAGAGAGACAGAGAGAGAGAGAGACACAGAGAAAGAGAAAGAGACAGAGAGAGAGAGAGAGAGAGAGAGAGAGAGATGGAGAGAGAGCACAGTTCTGTGAGGATTACAGCTCCCACCAGCAGAACGAGGTCAGGGAACACAGAGAGAGGCGGTCTGTGGCTGCAGGGTGAGAACACTCGCCCACGGAGCGAGAGCGAGAGAGGGGGCTGACTACTAAGAGCTCAGTGGAGTCATCTGAGGAGAGACACCCTGGGGTGTCTCTCCTCTGTGTATCTCCTCCGACCTTGACCCTTGAAGGTCAGGGTTAGGGTTAGGGTCAGACTTAGGGTCAGGGTTAGAGTCAGGGTTGGGGTTAGTTTTAGGGTCAGGGTCAGGGTTATGGTCAGGGTCAGGGTTAGGGTCAGGGTTAGGGTTAGGGTCAGGGTTAGGGTCAGTGTCAGGGTAAGTTTGGGGTTGGTGCTAACTTACTGCGATGAGGAAGAACACCATGCAGCACAGGGAGAAGCCACTCGTGTAACCAAGGTACCCTTTAAAGAACACACACACACACACACACACAGCCTCATTAGTAAAGCAACCATCTGGCCGCTTGGAGATGAAAGCTGCCCGCTCCGTGTGATCTGCTGTGTTTTCACGTCAGTGTGCTCCACGTGGGAGCAGACAATCAGCCATCACAGTGCAGACAGACGGCTGGAGATAACGAGGTATTGATGAAGCGATCGACAAGGTTCAAATGGATCAGACAATCAACATGGTGCGGGCATTAATAACTCTGTTGAATACTGCGGGGAGAGGAAGGAGAGGAAGAGGATGGAGGAGGAGGAGGGGAAGAGGAGGAGAGGATGGAGGAGAGGAGGGAGGAGGAGGAGGAGAGGAGGGAGGGGTGGAGGAGGAGAGGAGGATGGAGGAGGAGGAGAAGAAAATAATGATGGAGGAGGAGGAGGGGGAGGAGAAGAAGAGGATGGAGGAGGAGGAGAAGGAGAAGAAGAGGTTGGAGGAGGAGGAGGAGGAGGAGGAGGAGGGGGAGGATGAGAACTCATGAGCGGCCAGGCCATCCCTTCCTGCTGAACGTTCCCACAGCGAGTGGAGCGGAGTGTTCTCTGAGCCCTGTGAGGCTGATCTGATCTGATGGTCACTGGAGCTCGTTACTGTTCACCACTGATTGGTTTTGCTCTGCCTATTATCCGTGCAAGCAGAGACAGAAGAGGAGGACAGACACTCTGTTCCAGCCATGACCCAGCAATAGTGACTCTCTCTCCCTCTCCCTCACTCCCTCTCGCTCTCTCTGTCTTCCTTTCTCTCTCTCTCTCTCTCTCTCTCTCTCTCTCTCTCTCTCTCTCTCTCTCTCTCTCCCTCTCCCTACCTCAGGTGTTCTGAGCGATTGCATAACGATGCTGCTTTCACAGCTTAGACGAATCCACTGATGTGTCTCCCAGGCTGTATCAGAAAGATGAGACTGTCCAAAGGAAAGACACTCTCAGCATGATGTGTGCATCTTACCTCTACAGCTCTGACTTGTATACATGTGTAGAGATGTCTTTAGATGTTTTTATTGAGAGAGCTGGTATAGTACAAGATGTATCCCAGATGGTCCACAAAGATATAATACTGGAAATGGAAACATTTCCTGCCCAGGCCACTAAGGGCCCTGAAGAAACGATAGACTTTGAGCATTGATAGTATATATTAGACTGGGTAGCCCCGCCCATTCTGCCGGCGATTTGAGTTGGCCCTGCAGAAGGGTCTGGAGAAGAGCAATACATTTCTTTCTAGTTTCGATACGTTTTTGCGGGAGCCAATCACCAAGCTGGCTTTTCCCCCTGGCTCGCTATTGGCTGGTTTAACACAATGACGACAGGGAAGCGACGGCAAGCAGCCAATTGCATACAGAGTCAGTTTAACTCCGCCCGTTGATCACGCCTCTTGGGCTGAAGAAAATGACAGCAGCTTCCCCAGACCAACGTACAATCTACGATTGAGCTTGGTCTGGCAATAGCCAGGCTAAGTTTATATAGTATAAGGATCATTTAGGTTTAAAGCAGAATGGTTCGGGCTAGCTGAACTGTGTAGAATTGCTATCCCAAGACAAATCGTCTGATTTATAAATTATACACTGATTTATAAATAATTAAATAATTCAAACGCTTGGACAGCTTACCAAGGCCAACAATTTATTCAGTTTGGCTGAACGTGACTCGTTTTCCTACATTAGCAGATCAATGTAATGGACTCATCTTTTCAACAGAGCAGAATGCGGACAGACTGATCGGACTGCATCAACATACTTACCTAACTGTTTCATCAGAGCCAGGGGCAGAATCACTAAAATGGACACGATGATCACAAGATAGTTTCCATTCATGTACCATTCCCTAGAACAGAGGAAGGAGAGGCAGAGAGACAAAGGAGGCATATTGATGAGGACACAGGGTTAGACTTCATCAGTCAATACCCAAACAGATCTGAAGTGCACCTTCACTCTGTTACGCATTGTCAGCCAAGAAAACTGCATCGATAACTTACAAAGCAAGAAAACCAGAAGCAAATACAGAAGTCACTGGGGCTATTTTGCACCCCTGCATGTCTGATGCACTCTTTCCAATATCCACTGAACACACACATTTATAATGGCATCCAACAAGAGCGACATGTTTCATGGAATCCCAAAGTAAACACATTCAACCATGGGCAGAAAATTAATTACTCAGAGGCACATATTGATTCCATTGATCCCACCCAGCATGCACTGCGCAACAAGGTCAGGAAAAATAGCCTTCTTTGGCCCAGCAGAGAGGAGTATCATTGCACTGTTTGAGGCGGCAAAACACCTTCCATGCATTGAGACGGCTTTTGCATTTCTTCGAACATCAAAGTCTAACCAACATGTAGACCTCGTAATACAACAAACAGAGACAGACACAGGATCTTGGAAAACTATGGGCGGCTGACTCACACAGACTACTCAACACACAAACTGCACTGGTGTCCAATGGAGAAAGAGGTCATCCGCTTTGATGTAAAGGCAGAGCGCTGTGAGAGGCTCCGCCTCCGGCACAACACCGCCTGTCACTTCCAATAACAGGAGGGTTCCAAGGTTCAACATTCAACACTTTATTTGTCCCAAGGGGAATTTATCCAGGACTTAAAGGCTGCCACATAAGAGTAAAGAGACTGATCATCATAGTGCAGTAACAGACACGTTTGCCACTAGCTCGTAGTGGTAGCCACTAAAGTACACATGTGGAAACACTTCTGCTGCCATAATATACTACTTATACTACTACTATCATTTATTATCTTTGTTTATACTACTATACTATACAACACTACACTGCTTTGTACATTGTACAGGGACCCATGGCGTTGTGTTAACCCTTCAGATCAGAGCATCTGTGATGTCGCCCCCTGTCAAGTGTCATGTGACAAGCTCGTAGCAGGTTTGATTACTGTCAGTCAAACCAATACACTATATTGGAAAAGTGTGAGTAGGTGTGATAAAGATGAGCCCGTTGATCCTGGTCTTTAAGGCACCAGGAACAGCTGGTGATATCCTACCATTGTACCCTGTCTTCTATCCCTAGTAGAGCAGGCTTCTAATCAGCCTTTCTCTCTGGGGCCGTGCTGCCCTCTCTCTGCCTAGGGGTCAATCTCCCAGCTGTCCTTCTCTGTCAACACACAACAGGAGAGCCATGACCACCATCTGGCACAGCATGTACAACCCTATGAAGACCTGCCATCTTAACACCTCCACAACCCTATAGGACCATCTTACTGCCTCCACAACCCTATGAAGACCACCTCACTACCTCCACAACCCTATGAAGACCACCTCACTACCTCCACATGAAGACCACCTCACTACCTCCACATGAAGACCACCTCACTACCTCCACATGAAGACCACCTCACTACCTCCACATGAAGACCACCTCACTACATCCACATGAAGACCACCTCACTACCTCCACATGAAGACCACCTCACTACATCCACATGAAGACCACCTCACTACCTCCACATGAAGACCACCTCACTACATCCACATGAAGACCACCTCACTACCTCCACATGAAGACCACCTCACTACCTCCACATGAAGACCACCTCACTACCTCCACATGAAGACCACCTCACTACCTCCACATGAAGACCACCTCACTACCTCCACAACCCTATGAAGACCACCTCACTACCTCCACATGAAGACCACCTCACTACCTCCACATGAAGACCACCTCACTACCTCCACATGAAGACCACCTCACTACCTCCACATGAAGACCACCTCACTACCTCCACATGAAGACCACCTCACTACCTCCACAACTCTATGAAGACCACCTCACTACCTCCACAACCCTATGAAGACCACCTCACTACCTCCACATGAAGACCACCTCACTACCTCCACATGAAGACCACCTCACTACCTTCACATGAAGATCACCTCACTACCTTCACATGAAGATCATCTCACTACCTCCACAGGATGCAGACAGGAGAGGGAGCAGACAGACAGAAGAGGGTGCAGACAGACAGGAAAGGGTAGAGGTTTCAGACAGACAGGAGAGGGTACAGAAAGACAGGAGAGGGTGCAGACAGGCAGGAGAGGGTAGAGGTTTCAGACAGACAAAAGAGGGTGCAGACAGACAGGAGAGGGTACAGACAGGAGAGGGTGCAGACAGACAGGAGAGGGTACAGACAGGAGTGGGTGCAGACAGACAGGAGAGGGTGCAGACAGACAGGAGAGGGTACAGACAGGAGAGGGTGCAGACAGACAGGAGAGGGTAAAGACAGGAGAGGGTGCAGACAGACAGAAGAGGGTGCAGACAGACTGGAGAGGGTAAAGACAGGAGAGGGTGCAGACAGACAAGAGAGGTTGCAGACAGACAGGAGAGGGTGCAGACAGACAAGAGAGGTTGCAGACAGACAGGAGAGGGTGCAGACAGACTGGAGAGGGTAAAGACAGGAGAGGGTGCAGACAGACAGGAGAGGGTGCAGACAGACAGGAGGACCACTCACCCCTCAGGCTTGTCCAGCTTCAGGAAGGCCTGGATGACCAGAGGGAACTCGTACTTGACGATGTACAGATAACTGGACATGGCTGCAGAACAGACACAGCCATTAGTTATGGTGATACGAACCGTTTAAAAACCGCCAATGTACTAAGAGATAACATAACATCCATAATCAGGTAACATTATAAAATGTGTTGTTCTTTTGTTGTCACATGAACACAGTTTATGGGCTAAAAGAAGCTTTAACTCCTAATAACAAACCTGTATTAACGGTGAAAGTGGAAGATGAAATCAGACTATAAATAAATAAGGTCTTTAGAATCATGTCTAAAGTCTGAACAAGCTCAAATCTGGGTGAACAGGATGTCTCACTTTTTTTCCATTTCGACCAATCATTTTGCTGGAGGCGGGGATCTGTAGGTGTAGGTGACCTGTAGGTGTAGGTGATGTAGGTGTAGATGTGTAGATCCTAGATTAAGTACAAGGGTTAGGGAGGGTGGGGGTGGGTGGGGAGGGGACAGAATTGTGTGTTTGAGTTTTGTTCTTCACCTCCAATGTTCTGCAGTGTGATCGCTATGCCTGCTGCCATCTTCCCCGGCGTCCCGAAGGCTCTGTAGCCCAGCTGCTCGTAGGCGCGGATACCTGTGGCATAGGAACCCGGGAACAGAACCGGCCCTCCGTCAGATAGGCACAAAGGGTTGGGAGGAAAATCACATCTCTCCAAAGGATAACATGGTTCTTCATGGCTACGCTCTCGCCACCAAGATATCTGTCACAAAGCCTTCCTTGCGGCAACATCAAAGCCTTCGAGGGTCACCATTTTGCTCAAGGGCCCTTCAGAAATAAATTGAGGCTTTTGGTCATTTTACCTTTGCAGTAGTACAGTTACTAATGGTTTGATGTGAAGTGAAAGTGACATGCGATACGTTCTGCCCGTCTTGCTGTTTGGCCTCCTGACAAGTGAGGTGTATCTTTGCATCACGTGGGGACACTCACCTACGATCCCCGACAGCTTGAGCAGCAGATGGATGGAGTAGGAGGACAGGACTGCCACCACTGTGAGGAGGATTCTGCAGAAAGTATTACAGCAATATTATTAAACAAAAACAAATGACGGTAAAATGTATTTCTTTCCATCTATTCAAAACATCAGTCGCCATGAAACTGTAAAGTGGCTTCACGCTGAAACCATATATCTACGTGCTATAGCTGCAGCCTTGGCCTGTACATTAAACATTATTTATTTATCCATTATAGATGGTTAATTGTTTCCACAGCTGCAGTATAGAGTGCCTTCTCCCGGGGGTCCCCGTGGCTCTAAGCCTGGGCCCCCACTGGGCCAGGCTGTTGTGTCAGCCCATCTGCTGTCCAAGCTGGAGGTACAGCCTCACGCACGGCCCGCTGTAACCAACGAGGTGCATGAGGCTTGAGGTAGGCCCTCGTTCACGGCCCGCTGTAACGAGCACGGTGCAGGAAGCGTCCTCCTGTCAGACTGAACCAGGGGCCGCACCACATCCGCCCGCTGGGAGAATAGTATCACCACTGAAATGCTAAACCTGATCTCAATCGTATCCTTTCAGAACCACTTTTCCTGGCTTTCACGATCGTCTAGCTCTATGTATGCCACGGCTCGGAGGGTTGAGAGTTAGGATGCCAGGTGAGCAGTGGGAGGCGAGTTGTAACGGAAACGTTCCACAGAGAGAGACCGACTCCCTCTGTTCCTCTGGCTCCAGCCTCTGGGACCAAAACACTGCAATTTGTTCTGTTCATTCAAACAAAGATTTGTATTTGTATCCTGGCTCGGCCAATTATTTACTCCCTCTCTATCTTGTTTTCTCTCAGCATCCTCCCTCTCTTTCTCTCTTGACAACCTCTTTCTTCTTTCTCCCTCTCTCTCGTTCTCTCTCTCTCTATGTGTCAGTGGAGGCCGGTCGCCCGGTCTTTCACCTCCACTCCACCCCCTGGCCTGTTTCCAGTGCCCTGGTGCCCGGTTGCTGTCGAGAGCTGCGAGGGCTAACTTGTGGGCTGATGGTTCAGCGGGTCGTCAAGCAGTGGGAGGACAGATCTGCTGACGGTCAGACAGATTGACACTCAGGTCTTGCTGTGTTTGCGACCCTTCGCCTCCCTTCCCCCTCCTCTACCCCGCTGCTCCATCCAGCAGCCCTTTGAAGACCTGCAGACCCTTTCCACGGCCTCTATATCCCTCATTTAAACATTACAAAAGGCTCTCTGATACATTCATTAGATACACAATAACAGTTCATGTTGCCTCCAGATGAATCCTATCCTGGTTATTCTTCACCATCAACAACACCTCTCATTGTTCTCCATAAACCTAGAAGATGCTAGACAGGACAGGACAGACAGGACAGGAAAGGAAAGACAGGACAGGAGAGACAGGACAGGAGAGACAGGACAGGACAGGATAATCCAGTCAAAAACCATTCAGATGATGTGGCAATGAGTGGATGATTGGATGATGATGATGATGAGAGAGAACACATTTCTGGTTAGAGTCCGTCTGAGAGCTCTCTCAAGCACTCAGGCAGACAGAAAGTGATGGCAAGAATGTCCCCCCGTCGCCGTGGTGACCGAGGGCCTCTAGGGTTCAACCATGCAGAGGGTTAGATGCTGAGTGGGGAGGGGCTTAGGGTTAGATGCTGAGTGGGGAGGGGCTTAGGGTTAGAGGCTGAGTGGGGAGGGGCTTAGGGTTAGAGGCTGAGTGGGGAGGGGCTTAAGGTTAGAGGCTGAGTGGGGAGGGGCTTAGGGTTAGAGGCTGAGTGGGGAGGGGCTTAAGGTTAGAGGCTGAGTGGGGAGGGGCTTAAGGTTAGAGGCTGAGTGGGGAGGGGCTTAGGGTTAGAGGCTGAGTGGGGAGGGGCTTAAGGTTAGAGGCTGAGTGGGGAGGGGCTTAAGGTTAGAGGCTGAGTGGGGAGGGGCTTAGGGTTAGAGGCTGAGTGGGGAGGGGCTTAAGGTTAGAGGCTGAGTGGGGAGGGGCTTAAGGTTAGAGGCTGAGTGGGGAGGGGCTTAAGGTTAGAGGCTGAGTGGGGAGGGGCTTAGGGTTAGAGGCTGAGTGGGGAGGGGCTTAAGGTTAGAGGCTGAGTGGGGAGGGGCTTAAGGTTAGAGGCTGAGTGGGGAGGGGCTTAAGGTTAGAGGCTGAGTGGGGAGGGGCTTAAGGTTAGAGGCTGAGTGGGTTAGGGTTAGAGGCTGAGTGGGTTAAGGTTAGAGGCTGAGTGGGTTAGAGGCTGAGTGGGTTAGGGTTAGAGGCTGAGTGGGTTAGGGTTAGAGGCTGAGTGGGTTAGGGTTAGAGGCTGAGTGGGTTAGGGTTAGAGGCTGAGTGGGTTAGGGTTAGAGGCTGAGTGGGTTAGGGTTAGAGGCTGAGTGGGTTAGGGTTAGAGGCTGAGTGGGGAGGGGTTAGAGGCTGAGTGGGTTAGAGGCTGAGTGGGTTAGAGGCTGAGTGGGTTAGGGTTAGAGGCTGAGTGGGGAGGGGTTAGAGGCTGAGTGGGTTAGAGGCTGAGTGGGTTAGGGTTAGAGGCTGAGTGGGTTAGGGTTAGAGGCTGAGTGGGTTAGGGTTAGAGGCTGAGTGGGTTAGGGTTAGAGGCTGAGTGGGTTAGGGTTAGAGGCTGAGTGGGTTAGGGTTAGAGGCTGAGTGGGTTAGAGGCTGAGTGGGTTAGGGTTAGAGGCTGAGTGGGTTAGGGTTAGAGGCTGAGTGGGTTAGGGTTAGAGGCTGAGTGGGTTAGGGTTAGAGGCTGAGTGGGTTAGGGTTAGAGGCTGAGTGGGTTAGGGTTAGAGGCTGAGTGGGTTAGAGGCTGAGTGGGTTAGGGTTAGAGGCTGAGTGGGGAGGGGTTAGAGGCTGAGTGGGTTAGAGGCTGAGTGGGTTAGAGGCTGAGTGGGTTAGAGGCTGAGTGGGGAGGGGTTAGAGGCTGAGTGGGTTAGAGGCTGAGTGGGTTAGGGTTAGAGGCTGAGTGGGTTAGGGTTAGAGGCTGAGTGGGTTAGGGTTAGAGGCTGAGTGGGTTAGGGTTAGAGGCTGAGTGGGTTAGAGGCTGAGTGGGTTAGGGTTAGAGGCTGAGTGGGTTAGGGTTAGAGGCTGAGTGGGTTAGGGTTAGAGGCTGAGTGGGTTAGAGGCTGAGTGGGTTAGGGTTAGAGGCTGAGTGGGTTAGGGTTAGAGGCTGAGTGGGTTAGGGTTAGAGGCTGAGTGGGTTAGAGGCTGAGTGGGTTAGGGTTAGAGGCTGAGTGGGTTAGGGTTAGAGGCTGAGTGGGTTAGGGTTAGAGGCTGAGTGGGTTAGAGGCTGAGTGGGTTAGAGGCTGAGTGGGTTAGAGGCTGAGTGGGTTAGGGTTAGAGGCTGAGTGGGTTAGGGTTAGAGGCTGAGTGGGTTAGGGTTAGAGGCTGAGTGGGTTAGGGTTAGAGGCTGAGTGGGTTAGGGTTAGAGGCTGAGTGGGTTAGGGTTAGAGGCTGAGTGGGTTAGGGTTAGAGGCTGAGTGGGTTAGGGTTAGAGGCTGAGTGGGTTAGAGGCTGAGTGGGTTAGGGTTAGAGGCTGAGTGGGTTAGGGTTAGAGGCTGAGTGGGGAGGGGTTAGAGGCTGAGTGGGTTAGAGGCTGAGTGGGTTAGGGTTAGAGGCTGAGTGGGTTAGGGTTAGAGGCTGAGTGGGTTAGGGTTAGAGGCTGAGTGGGGAGGGGTTAGAGGCTGAGTGGGTTAGAGGCTGAGTGGGTTAGAGGCTGAGTGGGTTAGGGTTAGAGGCTGAGTGGGGAGGGGTTAGAGGCTGAGTGGGTTAGAGGCTGAGTGGGTTAGGGTTAGAGGCTGAGTGGGTTAGGGTTAGAGGCTGAGTGGGTTAGGGTTAGAGGCTGAGTGGGGAGGGGTTAGAGGCTGAGTGGGTTAGAGGCTGAGTGGGTTAGAGGCTGAGTGGGTTAGGGTTAGAGGCTGAGTGGGGAGGGGTTAGAGGCTGA
This sequence comes from Micromesistius poutassou, assembly GCF_964030765.1. NCBI lineage: Eukaryota > Metazoa > Chordata > Actinopteri > Gadiformes > Gadidae > Micromesistius > Micromesistius poutassou. The sequence continues at coordinate 438,982 of NC_140272.1, forward strand.
GTGGGTTAGGGTTAGAGGCTGAGTGGGTTAGAGGCTGAGTGGGTTAGGGTTAGAGGCTGAGTGGGTTAGAGGCTGAGTGGGTTAGGGTTAGAGGCTGAGTGGGGAGGGGTTAGAGGCTGAGTGGGTTAGGGTTAGAGGCTGAGTGGGTTAGGGTTAGAGGCTGAGTGGGTTAGAGGCTGAGTGGGTTAGAGGCTGAGTGGGTTAGGGTTAGAGGCTGAGTGGGGAGGGGTTAGAGGCTGAGTGGGTTAGGGTTAGAGGCTGAGTGGGTTAGAGGCTGAGTGGGTTAGGGTTAGAGGCTGAGTGGGGAGGGGTTAGAGGCTGAGTGGGTTAGGGTTAGAGGCTGAGTGGGTTAGGGTTAGAGGCTGAGTGGGTTAGAGGCTGAGTGGGTTAGAGGCTGAGTGGGTTAGGGTTAGAGGCTGAGTGGGTTAGGGTTAGAGGCTGAGTGGGTTAGGGTTAGAGGCTGAGTGGGTTAGGGTTAGAGGCTGAGTGGGTTAGAGGCTGAGTGGGTTAGGGTTAGAGGCTGAGTGGGTTAGGGTTAGAGGCTGAGTGGGGAGGGGTTAGAGGCTGAGTGGGTTAGAGGCTGAGTGGGTTAGAGGCTGAGTGGGTTAGGGTTAGAGGCTGAGTGGGGAGGGGTTAGAGGCTGAGTGGGTTAGAGGCTGAGTGGGTTAGGGTTAGAGGCTGAGTGGGGAGGGGTTAGAGGCTGAGTGGGTTAGGGTTAGAGGCTGAGTGGGTTAGGGTTAGAGGCTGAGTGGGTTAGAGGCTGAGTGGGTTAGGGTTAGAGGCTGAGTGGGTTAGGGTTAGAGGCTGAGTGGGTTAGGGTTAGAGGCTGAGTGGGTTAGGGTTAGAGGCTGAGTGGGTTAGGGTTAGAGGCTGAGTGGGTTAGGGTTAGAGGCTGAGTGGGTTAGGGTTAGAGGCTGAGTGGGTTAGGGTTAGAGGCTGAGTGGGTTAGGGTTAGAGGCTGAGTGGGTTAGAGGCTGAGTGGGTTAGGGTTAGAGGCTGAGTGGGTTAGGGTTAGAGGCTGAGTGGGTTAGGGTTAGAGGCTGAGTGGGTTAGGGTTAGAGGCTGAGTGGGTTGGAGGAGAAGCTCATCCCTGGGAGAGGTGCCTGATAACACTCTGGTCTCTGGTCACAACACCCACTAATACATCAACGAGTAGTCCAGAGAACGAATGATACACATGGAGACGCATTCAAAACCAGTCTGCATACATCTTGAGTCAGTTAGTCCTCTCAGAAGAGGAAGCTTTCCTTTCACCTGGACACTTGGAAGGCAAATGCTGCTTCTGCTACCCTGAGCCATCTTTAATAGACCATATAACTAGACCATGCACTCAACTTAATAGGCTGCTGAACAATCAACATAAATAACTGTTTGGTCAGAACTCAATCCTTTTGAATGATTTAACCAGTAGGTATAATTGGATCTTCAAACTGTTGGTCTCCCCTGAATTGATTTATGCAGTTTGAACCAAACTAGGCAATGTTCAGCGAGCTGCAGACCCACATCCCTGAAGAAAGCTCCCCCATTTTTAGCACCAGCTCTAAACTTGCAACCTAACACTGAGGGGCCAAGGTGTTGGAAAGTGTGTGAGAAGACGTGTTGATATCTGCTATCTGCTGAGATTACCTTGTGAGCGTGAGCATGCTCAGAGTCTCGAGGGACGGAGAAAATGGAAGACCATTTTCCGCTTTGATTATTCATTTCATTTTAATTCATTTCTCATCCACTATAAACGTATATCTTACTAACTGAAATGGTTTTGACCAGAATAATAACGGTGGCTTGTTTGTGGAAATTCTTTCATTCGGTCACAGATCAAGAGTCTGTTGAAAAAAATGACACTGAATTCTGAATAATAATAATAATGATAATAACCTTGAGATTAGTTTTATTATTGTTGTGATCATAACTTACTACTATAGCTCCTGTGTTGTAGCTTAGACAATTGTGTGCTATCCTCCACTTCATCTGAAGACTGTGTTATCAACACAGTCTGGTGTCGTCGCCTTTAACAAGGCAGAGCTATTTCTGTGTGTGGAAAACCTCTTAAGGAATGATCTTGTGAGTCACCGCAGAGCGAATGAGTCTGAACGTCTGTGAGGCCCTGAATGAGTGATCATTAGGAGTCCATAATCCCACGTCGTCACACGTCAGACGCCATTCATCCATCACTTCCTGCTCCGCCCAGTCCTCCCATCGCTCTACACTCACAGGAAGAGTACCACTCCGGTGTTGGCCATGGCGTAGGCCAGGCCCAGGATGCCGCTCCCCATGATGGCGTTGCCCAGGTTGAACACCGACATCCCGAAGGACGTCTTCCCCTCGAACTGGCAGATCAACGACAAGAAAAGATATAAGATATCATTGATTCCTCTTATATAAGATACTAGTAAGATACTAGTAAGATACTAGAGTAAGATAATAGTTAGATACAAGTAAGATACTAGTAAGATACTGGAGTAAGATACTAGTAAGATACAAGTAAGATACTAGAGTAAGATACTAGTAAGATACTAGTAAGATACTAGTAAGATACTAGAGTAAGATAATAGTTAGATACTAGTAAGATACAAGTAAGATACTAGAGTAAGATACTAGTAAGATACTAGTAAGATACTAGTAAGATACTAGAGTAAGATAATAGTTAGATACTAGTAAGATACAAGTAAGATACTAGAGTAAGATACTAGTAAGATAGTAGAGTAAGATACTAGTAAGATATTAGTAAGATACTAGTAAGATTCTAGTAAGATACTAGTAAGATACTAGAGTAAGATACTAGTAAGATACTAGAGTAAGATACTAGTAAGATAGTAGAGTAAGATACTAGTAAGATATTAGTAAGATACTAGTAAGATTCTAGTAAGATACTAGTAAGATACTAGAGTAAGATACTAGTAAGATACTAGTAATATACTAGTAAGATACTAGTAAGATACTAGTAAGATACTAGTAAGATTCTAGTAAGATACTAGTAAGATACTAGAGTAAGATACTAGTAAGATACTAGTAAGATACTAGTAAGATTATAGTAAGATACTAGTAAGATACTAGAGTAAGATACTAGTAAGATAGTAGAGTAAGATTCTAGTAAGATACTAGTAAGATACTAGAGTAAGATTCTAGTAAGATACCAGTAAGGTACTGGTAACCCAGTGGGTTACTCAGGTTACTCACGTCTGTGAAGCGCGGGTTCTTCTTGTCATCCATGGCTGAGAGGAACTCCTGGCTCTCGGCGCGCTGGGCTTCTGTGTCCTCGGGTCTGGGGGGATGACACAGGTGTGAAGACCGCGGTCACAATCCATGGTGAAGAGAAGCTCAAGGCTGGGTAATGTTCTAGTTCTCCTCATCGCTGACCTTCAGCAGAGCAGCTCTGCTGCTGACGCAGTACCACTAAATAAACAGCAGAAGTAGGAACTCTGCTTATACTATCTCTGTTACGTACCGGGCATTAGGGGTACTACCAGGTACAGCTACAGAGGACTGTTACGTACCGGGCATTAGGGGTACTACCAGGTACAGCTACAGAGGACTGGTACGTACCGGGCATTAGGGGTACTACCAGGTACAGCTTCCCTACAGAGGACTGGTACGTACCGGGCGTTAGGGGTACTACCAGGTACAGCTACAGAGGACTGGTACGTACCGGGCATTAGGGGTACTACCAGGTACAGCTACAGAGGACTGGTACGTACCGGGCATTAAGGGTACAACACCCTCAGTGAGAGGGGGAGAGAGAGAGCCAACACCCTCAGGGAGAGGGGGAGAGAGAGAGCCAACACCCTCAGGGAGAGGGGGAGAGAGAGAGCCAACACCCTCAGGGAGAGGGGGAGAGAGAGAGCCAACACCCTCAGGGAGAGGGGGATTGACACAGCGTGTAACACCGTCGATGTACTGAATCAGGGAAGACATGTGACAGGCACCAGTAGGTAGCGAGAAGCTGCAGGAGACACAGCGATCCAGGCTTTAGCCGGCAGTGAATGGAATCGTTTTAGCTTAACCGTCGACCTATCAGGGCCAAGGTGACACATGTAGCACTACACACACATGCATAGGAAGGCCTCACATGAAGCCATGCAGTCAGTGTGTAGCTGTGATGTCGTCCAGCCGCTACACTGACTCAGAGTCCACCTACTTGCCAGCGCCCTCCGCAGGCGGTGTTGTGGCCGTGGTGGCGGCGGCGGCGGCGGAGGCAGGAGCGCCGGCCTCGTGGCCCCGTCCGTTGGGGACCGGGTTCTCCTCGGCGGGCACGCCCTCAGCGGGCTTCTCCTCGCTCATCTCCCCGCTCATCTCCCCGGGCGTCTGGGCTGTGGAGGAAGTGGAACAAGCCGGTGAGTGTGCTGCGGTGTCAGTGCTATGATTGGAGAAACACGTCGTTCAGATCAGTGCACCGGCTGCACTGGACGGGATCCACAGAGAGTTGGGAGAATGAGAGCAGGGAGCGAGTAAAAAAGATTGAGCCATGTAATCCCACATGTGGGGAGAAAAACAACAACGATTTAGTCGGCTAAAGCCCCACAGCCTGGAAAAATTTAATGAGATGAAAAAAGCACAATATGATTGATTGATGATTGATGAAACATTAGATCAGTATGTGTTCAGGGACTAAGCTAAGAAAAGATGTCAACTGGAAAACCAAAAACCAAAACCCATTCTTTTACCCTTGTGCGACAAACTAATGTGGCTACATAGCTCTGACATAGCTCTAACATAGCTCTAACATCACTCTAACATAGCTCTAACATCACTCTAACATGGCTCTAACTTGGCTCTAACATGGCTCTAACATGGCTCTAACATGGCTCTGATATAGCTCTATTCATAGCTCTAACATAGCGCTAACATAGCTCTCACGTTCTACAGAGTATATATGCAAATGAGCGCCTTGCAATGTGATGAGAATTCCAAGTGAGCTGAATGAGACCCGATGCACACAAAAGAGAGAGGGGGGAGACCGCATGGACCGCCATCCACCGTAACCATGGGGACAGATGACATGGGCCTCCGTCCACCGTAACCATGGGGACAGATGACATGGGCCTCCGTCCACCGTAACCATGGGGACAGAAGGCATGGGCCTCCGTCCACCGTAACCATGGGGACAGAAGGCATGGGCCACCATCCAGTGGTAGTAGTAGTATAGTAGTTAGGGTTAGTTATGTATTCATAGTATTATAGCAGCAGCAGTAGTAGTAAAGTAGTAGTTGTAATAGCAGTAATGGTAGTATAGCAGTAGTAGTAGCAGTAGTAGTATTAGTAGTAGTAGCAGTGATGGTAGTATAGCAGTAGTAGTAGTAGTAGTAGTAGTAGTAGTAGTAGCAGTATTAGTAGTAGTAGTATTAGTAGTAGTAGCAGTGATGGTTGTATAGTAGCAGCAGTAGTAGTAGTAGTATAAGTAGCAGTAGTAATAGTAGCAGTAGTAGAAGCAGTAGTAGTAGAGTAGTAGCATAAGTATTAGGCTTCCTGTGAACAGCACACAGGCAGACCTGGGTGCTGCCTGTGTGCTTCCTGGCTGCTCCTCACTCTTTGTGAGGAGCAGCCCGGGCCCTTGGTGGGGGTCCGGTGTCCCGAGGCTCCGGGCCACCGGTGCTTTAGGGGCCCCTTTAAGAACCATGTGACATGCATCCTCCTAGATGTTTTCCCCGGACGGTGTGTGGCGCCGCTTGGAGACACTTCATTGGCTATTCTGCCTACACACCAGTGAAGGGGGTTGGGAGAGGGGCCAGGCCGTGAGGAGGCCCCCAACACAAACAGCGGGTCCCCGACGAGGCGATGAAAAGAGCCCAACCAGCCCCGACCAGCTAGGAACCGGTTCTAGCCCATTTTTAGTGCCTCCATTTTTCTGCCGTCAGCTTTTTTCCCCCCTCTTCTATTGAGAAGGTCGGAGCCAGCGGCGTCAGTTAGACTTCCTCTACTACCACTCTGGGCACCACGCGGTGACCCTCCCGCCTCCTCCTCTGCCTCCTCCTCTGCCTCCTCCTCTACCTCCTCCTCTACCTCCTCCTCTACCTCCTCCTCTGCCTCCTCCACTGTCTCCTCCTCTGCCTCCTCCTCTACCTCCTCCTCTGCCTCCTCCTCTACCTCCTCCTCTGCCTCCTCCTCTGCCTCCTCCTCTGCCTCCTCCTCTACCTCCTCCTCTGCCTCCTCCACTGTCTCCTCCTCTGCCTCCTCCTCTGCCTCCTCCTCTGCCTCCTCCTCTACCTCCTCCTCTACCTCCTCCTCTGCCTCCTCCACTGTCTCCTCCTCTACCTCCTCCTCTACCTCCTCCTCTGCCTCCTCCTCTACCTCCTCCTCTGCCTCCTCCTCTACCTCCTCTACCTCCTCCTCTACCTCCTCTACCTCCTCCTCTACCTCCTCCTCTGCCTCCTCCTCTACCTCCTCCTCTACCTCCTCCTCTGCCTCCTCCTCTACCTCCTCTACCTCCTCCTCTACCTCCTCTACCTCCTCCTCTACCTCCTCCTCTACCTCCTCCTCTACCTCCTCCTCTGCCTCCTCTACCTCAGCCTGCCCGTTTCACCCTCGTGTTTGGGGTCAGTTTATCTAGCGCTCCTCTTTAGAGGAGGTGAATAGAGCTCAGTCTATCTACTGCTCCCCTTCGCCCCGCGACATGCTGGTGTGTGTGTGTGTGTGTGTGTGGCCAAGCCGATGTGTGTGAGCACACATACACACATACATGTGTGTATGTGTTTGTGTGTGTGTGTGGCCGTTATAGGTGTGTGTGTGTGTGTGTGTGTGTGTGTGTGTGTGTGTGTGTGTGTGTGTGTGTGTGTGTGTGTGAGAGTGTGCGTGTGCGTGTGAGTGTGTGTGTGTGTGTGTGTGTGAGTGGCCATGCCCCTGTGTGTGTGAGTGTGTGTGTGTGTGTGTGTGTGTGTGTGTGTGTGTGTGTGTGAGTGAGTGTGCGTGTGCGTGTGCGTGTGTGTGTGTGTGTGTGTGTGTGGCCATGCCCCTGTGTGTGTGAGTGTGAGCGTGTGTGTGTGTGTGTGTGTGTGTGAGTGGCCATGCCCCTGTGTGTGTGAGTGTGAGCGTGTGTGTGTGTGAGTGTGAGTGTGAGTGTGAGTGTGAGTGTGTGTGTGTGTGTGTGTGTGTGTGTGTGTGCATGTGTGTGTGTGTGTGTGAGTGTGTGACTGCGCGGGCCCAGGATTCTTGGTGTCCCGCTCCAAGCCGGGCAACGTGGTCGGGCAGCAAAGCCCGACACACAATGGCCCGTGTTGTGTGGTATCCTGGGAACGGGCGCACAACACTGGTGCTATTGTGCCAGGAATCATTATACCGCTCGGGCCCCTTGGCCCGGGGCCCCTGGCGCAGGCCCCTGGCGCAGGCCCCTGGCGCAGGCCCCCGGCCACTCGAGGGGCTGAAAGGTATTTCACTGTGCCGTAATTGAAGGGAAGCCACCTTGGTCCGTGCAGCTGCCAACGTCCTGCACATCATTAGCAGAAGCTCCTCTTGGAAGGGGCTGCTCCGCTAGCGGGTAGCGGCTAACGGCTAACGGCTAACGGCTACATGGTCCATGAAGTCTGACACAGGCTGGGGGGGGGGACAGATCTGAACTATATCTGATTGGCTGCCTGAGCTGAGTCATTCACAGGGAGCAGTGGCGTTTTCAAACAGCACACCTGATTGGCAGGTCAAGGCTCCTCTTGATGAACACAGGTGTAGAATATTACATTTGTAAAAAATATCGATTTCACAGGGAATCTCTGAATGTGATCTCACCCTGACCTCAGACGCCGCCCCCTGGCTGGGCCCTGAAACACCTCAATCTATCCCAGGAGTCACGAGTTGGCCCTGATGAATCTACCAGCGGTCAGAGAGCAGGAACAAGAGGACGGTCGAGGGACATGAAAGGGAGAGGAAGTGATGAGCAGAAGGCTCTGGAGCGGCTCAGAGGATCACACCGCTCTGTTCTCTCAGCCAGGCTGTTTTTCCTCCCCCCCCCCCCCGCCCCCCCGGACCCCCAGCCGTCAGACACCCCCCACCCCCCCCCCCCCCCCCCTCCCAGAGCTGCACTTGCTGGCGCTACACGCCGCTAGGGTCTGACGCAGGCAGCGACGCGGAGAGACGTCATCAGGGGGAGGGGGGAGGGGAGAGGGGGGAGGGGGGAGGGTTGGAAATCAGAACCACAGCTCTTTCATTCACCCACCGTGTGTACGGGATTCTTCCTGAACTTATTCCTGACCCTCTCTTTTTCTCTCTCCCTTTCTCTCCTCTCTCTCCCTCTCTCTCTTCCTCTGCCTCTCTCTCTCTTCTCTCCTCTCCTCTCTCCCTCTCCTCTCTCTCCCTCTGCCTCTCTCTCTCCCTCTCTCTCTTCTCTCTCCCCCTCCCTCTCCTCTTTCTTCCTCTCTCCCAAACTGTATCAGTGCCTCATCGCTGCTGACTCGTCCTCCACATTCCAGTCAAACCTCAGAGTCTGCATTGAGGTTAAGGGGTGAGGGGTGTGTGATCATGACCTGTGACCTGTGACCTGTGACCTGTGACCAGTGACCTCAGAGACTTCATTGAGGTTAAGGGGTGAGGGGTGTGTGATCATGACCTGTGACCTTTGACCTGTGACCTCAGAGTCTTCATTGAGGTTAAGGGGTGAGGGGTGTGTGATCATGACCTGTGACCTGTGACCTGTGACCTGTGACCAGTGACCTCAGAGACTTCATTGAGGTTAAGGGGTGAGGGGTGTGTGATCATGACCTGTGACCTTTGACCTGTGACCTCAGAGTCTTCATTGAGGTTAAGGGGTGAGGGGTGTGTGATCATGACCTGTGACCTGTGACCTGTGACCTGTGACCAGTGACCTCAGAGACTTCATTGAGGTTAAGGGGTGAGGGGTGTGTGATCATGACCTGTGACCTTTGACCTGTGACCTCAGAGTCTTCATTGAGGTTAAGGGGTGAGGGGTGTGTGATCATGACCTGTGACCTGTGACCTGTGACCTGTGACCAGTGACCTCAGAGACTTCATTGAGGTTAAGGGGTGAGGGGTGTGTGATCATGACCTGTGACCTTTGACCTGTGACCTCAGAGTCTTCATTGAGGTTAAGGGCAGTGGTGGTTTTAGGTACGGGCGAAGCGGGCAGCCGCCCGGGGCGGCATTACAGGGGGCGAGCAGACGGAAAAAAAATGATCCGCGCATTTTCTATTATCGATCAAACCCCCCCCCCCCCCCTTAACAACTTTTCGAGGGGGGGGGGCGCACGGAGGGGGTCTCGCCCGGGGCGCTACTGGTCGGCCCCAACAGAAGTCCTACGGCGGACACAAAGTAACGAGTGTCAACTGAATTAATCATTGCTCATCTCAAAGAACTTTTCACATGCTGATTTTGAATACATTTGTATTTAGGTTCAAATTTTATTTTTAGCTCTAAATAAATGATGTCCTCTGGCTCGGGCATGCCTGTGTGGTTTTATTCTACATTACACAGAATAAAAGAACATCTCAGTGTCTTTAGAGGCTGACATGTTACTCCTTACTTCATAGCTCCCTTATTAATACTGGCTTAGTCTAAGTCTTTAAATGAGGCAGGTCATTTAAAAGTAACACTCAAACAAAAAATATGAGGGTATTCGTGTTTGGAAGAACGAAACAAAACCTCATCCAAACAGGATGCCTACAGAGAAGAGAGGGTTTTAACACCAAGCGGAAATACTTTTTGGACCAACTCATCACCTGTCTCTGTGGCAGAACTTTCCGACAGATTAAGAGATTACACATTTCGTCGAATTTCTGCGATGAGCCGCTAAAAGACCGTAGAGCTCTCTCTCTCTGGAGAGGAGGTCCTCTGCTGATAGACCAGAGAGCTCTCTCTCTCTGGAGAGGAGGTCCTCTGCTGATAGACCGTAGAGCTCTCTCTCTCTCCGGAGAGGAGGTCTTCTCCTCTCCTCTTCTCCTCTGTTCCTCAATGCTTCCCTTTCTGTCTCTGTCTCCCTCTCTGTCTCCCTCTCTGTCTCCCTCTCTGTCTCCCTCTCTGTCACTGTCTCCCTCTCTGTCTCCCTCTCTGTCTCATTCAGTCACAAAGCCAGGAGATATCAGCCAGAAGGGTGAAGGGGAGATTACATCCCAATCAAAGATGTGTGTGTGTCAGCGTCTGAGGCCGTCTGACCAGCTGTTGGAGCCACAAAGCACGTCAGAGACTATAGAACGGTTCGGGTTCTGCTATTCGTTTAAATACCCCATCATCTGGAAGGCATTATCTCCCACAGGAAGGCAAGGGTTCATCACACACTGGCCCTAATCTGGATTATACCACACAGAAATGATTACAGTCATTGTTCAATCTCATATTGATGGTAGCCCACATTGAGAGACCACCATGCTGATGGAAAACACCCCAGTAGGAAGAAGACCGACCCCACAATAATACTATGAAGCACCTCAGATAGCACAAAGTGTATACTATATATACTGTACACTACATGTACTAACATGTAGTATACTATAAA